>NW_024582514.1:61450-168675 GCF_018398535.1 Haplochromis burtoni
TTTTTTTTTTTAGATCTTTGCACTTTTTATAACAAGTCTTCTTCATAAAAGTTTTATTCCACTATTTTATAGCAGCTTTGTAATATTGTTATATAGAGTTCTAACCTTACAAAGTATCAGTCAAAAGTTTGTCCCAAACCTTTGATGTAGGTTTGAATATGTGTATAAAATAGTAAATGTTATTAGCTGCATGATTAAACATAACTAAAAAAAAGTCAGTGTTTCTAGAAAATCAGCAATGGAACAGATATATAAAAAAATACCAATTTTTTATAGATCATATTTGTTTTTATATTTTTTATTAATAACAACATTCCACATCTTAAAGCATGGCAAAACCTTTTGTGTTTTAATAGTTTTATAGAGTTCAACTTAAATATGTCATTATAACTAAACAAGATTCTGAACTTGGATTACATTTTTGTTCTTGATATTTTTGCAAATTAGTACAAATTTAACAAGATATATTAACTTAGTTGAATATAAAATATTGAACAAAAGCCTTGAGCCATTCCTTGTTTCTTTTTCCTTATATTTTGCTTTTCAGAGGTTAGAACTCTTGTAATGCTCTAGGATCGTTTTTGGGTTTTTTTTGTCATTTTCAGTCTAATTCTTGCACCTAATCATTTTCAGAGCACTGTTTATTTGATATGTTAAGCCAGATGACTTGTGCATCATTCAATCATAAAAAAAGACTCAAACTAGACTTGTATCTGCACATAACACACAACTTGGCAAAGAAACTATTTTAAACTCTATATTAGACACTTTGTTACTAGCAACCACAAAAGCATATAACTTGTTCACATTTCTTTTGCCCAATCTATAAAAAAAATGCTAAACAACACAAAACAACAAAAAAACAGGGAGATTCCCAAAGAGCTATTGGCAAAAAAAAAAAAAAAAGACAGAAAAAAAAGCAGAGGGCAGAAGAAGAAGTCTGAAAGCAGTACCTGAAAGTCATGTTCTAGAAAAATAAGAAAAAAATATCCAGCAAAGAGGACATGAGAGATACAAATGGCCCTTCAGCTGAGCTACTGTTTGCTGGAGTGTCGTGAGAAATGACTTCAGGGGAATGGTGGCTGTCAAGAAACCATTCTTAAGGAAGGGAAACAGGGAGAAATGACACAATAATTGTACTGAAAATTATTAGCAACGCATCTTACACTGCGATGAATCAAAACTAGAAATCCTTAATTAAAATTGCCATCTTATATAGACTAAATCAGAAAAAGGGTGCAACACATTGGAGGCTCTGGAGGTCTGAAGCTGTATTTAAGTTAGTGGTGTTGGGGATTTTTGGATGGAAATGAACGCTGAAAAGTACGGTCAGATTTTGATGCACTGTGCAATATCACCTGGAAGGCTTTAGACAGAAAACAGAACAAAAGGCAGCCAACATCAAAATAAGAGCTTTTAATGTTCTTCAAGAAGCCTGGAAAACTATTCCTGAAGACTGCTTAAATATTATAAGAAAGCTTGTCTAGCAGAGTTCAGGCAGTGTTGAACAATGGAAGTAGTCAGTTGGTGACGTTCCCTGTCCAGTCTGAGTAAAAAAAAAAAAAAGAAATGTTGAAAAGATGCTTTCATTTTTAAAATAATTCATAACTAAAGGAGTGAAGGGTTTTCCATAACATGATTTTGCTGCTTTTTTTTAAGTAAAGCTTTTTCTTCTGTTTTTGTTCTTTTGGTTTGGTCCTTTCTTTTTAGCCTGTAACAACCAAGATTTCTCCTCTCACAGGCCCGACAACAGATTAGGCATCCTCACATATACACACGTGCTCAACACACAACCAGGGGGGGAAAAAGGCATTTTGTCAGAGAGGTATAACAGAACCCAGACTGCGAAAGAAGGCCCTAATTCAAGCCAGTCTATCCTAGCATCAGCACCACAGTCCCGCCCCTCTGGCACTGCTGAATCATCAAGACTCACCCTTAATGCACTGGAATGGCCGAGAGGTTCACACACACCGTGCCTTCCATAGTAGTATTTGTGACTAAATCAATTTGGAAGGCCGACTACTTGATGATAAAGGCAAAGATCATAAAGTCTGACTCATTCTACTGAGGTCCAGTGAGAAATTGGAAGATGATATCTGTGGTTGATTTTTGGTTCACAGCACCTGATGAACACATGTGACTAAACGACTGAGTGTGGTCCTCATTTTCTTTTAGATACACCCGCTGGTCTGCACTGCAAATAGGTAGAAAGGGCCATCTGGTGCAAAAGGCACCTACATCTAATGCTGCCTCCTCTGACTGGCCACCCAAGAGTTCAGGATGTGAACTAATACTTTGCTGTAATGAATTACTCCCTAGAGATATAAAAATAAAGTTAAGGGATGAGTCTGGAAGGCTCCCAAAGTGCTGTCAGTAGTCAATGCTAACTGACAGGAAAGTCCAACAGTAAGAGCAACAGGAAGAGGAAACTCTCCCCCACAACATCCTGGATGGCCTGCCCATGTGTGACTGAATATTTTCAGATATTGTTCAGGGTCTTTGTTTGTGCCTCATAGCTGGTATTGTCATGCCAAAGTTATAATGTCTAATTAGTGATTTGCAAACATCTGTGTGTACACTATAATGCTGTGGCTGACAAAGTAATGTTATTCTACTGACAGATATTTACAGCTTGTTTTGAATACTTCTAACTGTCTGCTCCGCTGCTTGTTTGTAACAGCTATTCTAGTCTCTTGAGATAATTCCACCACATTAGAAGAAGTCTGGGGCAGATTTTTCAACAACCCGTCCCTCTTTCCACCTTATTTGCAGAGTTCTGTTGAAGTCTTCCTTTCCTTTCAAGTCCCATAGTCATCTAATGGTCAGAATGTGTGTACCCAGACATCCTGAGTCACTTATGATGCCGGTTCCTTTCTGTGGGAAAGCGTGACCATGTGTGCTGTGCTCAGTCGCTCATTGCTCATAAACAGTAGGAGCACAGCCTGCAATGTAAAATAAACTAGCCGCCACAACATGCTGTCACTACCGTTAACTAGCGTGAAAACAACAACCACAGAGCCAGATCAAAGGGGTGCAGCCGGTCACACAACTCCTCGGCTTACGTGCCACTCTCGCTTTGATAGATTATCCTCTTGCTCTTTCTCGCTCTACGATAGAAGGTTATTGTGAGATTTAAGATGTAAGTCTGTCAAAGAGTTGGCGTCACATCCAAGTGAAATGGGCGAGCTGGTAATGAACTCTAAAAAGGTGAAAGCCTGCGTGTGTTAGATGAAAACTTGCCAAGTTCACCATGATGGTTGATATCACAAGGCAATGAAGAGCAGCGTCATGGGTGGTCACTGTGTATAAATACTTTTTACTGAGGATGTTCCTCTCCTTGCCTTTCTTCATGCTCACATACAGACTATAACAAACTTTTCACCTCAAACATTCATAGCATGTTGATTCAGCATGTCTATTTCACATCCTCCGCTGTCTGCTATGCTCTATCTATCTGCATTCCTCCACATGAGCTTCTGTCTTTCTCTCTGAGGCGCAGAGTCATTGCCCTATTTGCTTGAATTTCTCATTTCCTGTTTGGGGTGTGTATCCGATCCCTTGTTCTTGTGCCCAGCACACATCAAACACTCAAAGCGAGAAAAAGAGACCGAAAGAAGGGCACACAGAAAGTATGTAAGTGAGGGAATCGTGGCAAAATTTGATGTGAATGGGAGAGGTTGACTTTGAAAGGATTCGGGCTGAAGATGTCAGGACAATGGAAAGGAAAAATCTTGACCACTGTCAGAGAAAGCAAATGGAAAACCAAAAAGGAGTAGGAAACACAAAGCGGTTAATTATAATATCCACAGATATGCCTCAAAAAAGGTCAGGCTCATGTCAAAGGCGTTGTTCATTCTGTAAGATCACGTTTCATCTTTATCTAATTTATAAGGAATCTGGGCTGATTTCACTTCCCTGTGCAATTTGTTTTTATTTACTCAAATTATCTGTTTAGTCAGTCATTTTCCAAATTTCCTTTAACAAGGCTGTGGTGCCAGTCAAACAGGAGGGGGTTGCTGAGCTATAGCCATTAAAAATACAGCTTCCCATAGTCTGCTTCACATTTCCATCATAAAGGACTGATTCCACTCAGGCTGTGTGTGGGCTTACACTCAGGTATGGAGTAGTGGTTTCAGTGGCTAAAGCAACTAACTGTAGTGTATTTGTTTCATGAGACAAAACTGCTTGTTTTACTGGAAAATATGCTGTCATTCGTTGTAGCACCAAATCTGATATTAAACTTATAATCCAGCTTTTAAAAACTGAAGTGAAGAAATAAAGCGAATGGAATCCTGATGCAAAGTTAAAGAGTTTCCATTTATTCTGCTATTCGTTTTCATTTTTCATGGCCGGGTTTTTTGCAAAAAACAAAACAAAACATAGATTTTCTTTGTCTATGTATCAGAAAATGATAAAAAAAAGTCAACAAAAACAACTTAAAAAACAAATCAAAACTAAACATAAACTCAGCTACAACCGTTGTGTGTTTATATATCTTCAAGGAAAGAACAATAATTACCAGTAAATGTTTGCCCTTTTGAATGACTTCATACTTAAAATCTGTGTTTGAATGGAAGAGTTACAAATTAAGAAATAAAACAAGCAATAAAAACCATCATCAACATGAAATCAGATGCTCATTTAAGGATTTCTAGTCATCAAAATTCAAACTGTAGCCGAAAGGTAAAATTTGTATTTTATACTTAGAAGAGCACTGCAAGAAATGCAAACAGACGCTCAACACAATATAAACACTAACGATTTCTATACCCTCCTTCAGTCTCCACCCTAACCACTGTGGTTACAAGTCCAAGAAACACAGGAGAAAAACAGAAGAGGTTTTAATGTGGAAAGGTAAAGCAGCAGTGTTTTTTAAGCAGGTATACATCACGTTTCTTTTCCATTTACATAAAATTTCCAACACTTTTCCTGAGGCACAAGTGAACATGCAATTTGTCATTTGGGGATGTTGGTTGACACACTAGCTGATGGCTACACCAATCAACAGGAGACTTTGTAATGCTGCTGTACAATGTGGGCAATCCCTGCAATTTATGACTCACACACTGTCAGAAAAAAGCAGCAGGTTACAGTCAAAGCCAATGTCTAAACTAACCATGACGGAAATGAGAACTAGGATGGTAACTGAAGCTCATGGGGGTTTTTTTTATCACAACTTATCTTCAATTTGGCTTTAAGTCCTGTGCCCTGCCTACTAGAAAAACATGTGGTTCAAATAAACGTGACCCCCCACAGACTCCCTGAAGTCAAGCGCTCATTAGTGAATTATTTTCACAGAGTAGAGCAGAAGAAACTGTTGTTGTTTCAACTTATACATAATACTCGCCAGGTCTGATAAGATGGTTAAAGGGATATAGTAAAAGAGTTGGGGGGTAGGGCACAATCACACAATCGCTACTACTATGCGCTACAAAACAATAAATACTAAGAAGGTCTGGAACAAGCCTATGTAACAATATACTCCAAGCACTCTGAGACCTCATCATTTATTGGCTTGTGGACCTGGAATGTCACTCACATTCCCAATGACCTTCATCAGTGTCTGTCTCTGGTTGCTCGTATATCTCTGTGCTCCTCCATTTGTGTTTGTTTTAACTTTCTCAGGACCCCACCACCACCAAAACGCCCATGCATCGTGCACCCGAGAGGACAGCAATTTCCCTCTTCCCTCCTCCCACCAAGCCAGACTTTCTCTACCTCTCTCCCTCCCACACTGTCTCTCCCACTCACTGTCTGCGTTTACTCTCATGTGTGGCTGACGCTATAACGTCAGCTCATGCTCAGTCAATCTTGACGTGTTTTTTTTTTTTTTTTTCCATCCCTGAAGCGCTACTAGTAAAACCATCACAGACACGCCATGGCTCAGAAAGGCGGGCGAGTCATTGGTAATCTTCTAAGAGAAAGTGAACTCACACTGAGGTTAGTAAGTGTATGGTAGAGGTCACGGACAGTGAGTCACCCAAGTACTTGGCCTCTTATTCTTCATGGTGGGATGTCGCTTGTGAGTCACTGCAACAGACTGGACTGGGTTGTATACTCTGTGTCATATGCTTTTCTTCACCATGTCAAGTTCTGTTGAACTTCTAACCCTAACCAGTTAAAACCCAAATACACCAAACTGCAAAGCTATATCTGAAAGGGCTGATGTTCTGGTACACAAGACATATGTGACTATGTACATTGCTACTAGAAAAGGAAAGGTGTTTCTATTTAAATTTAGGCTCATGTGACATTTTACAAGCCAATTATATGAGACTGAGGTGCATCAGATGTCATGTGTGAGTGAAAACATTGTGGAGCTATGCACCTGTGCCTTGTCCCCTCATTAGTGTGTCCTGTTGCGTGCATACAACAGTGACAGAGAGAAATGTAAACCCCACATAGCCTGGAGGCATATGTAACATAAACAAAGTAACTGTGCCAGAGGCTGTACTTTTTTGTTATTGAGCCAACAATTTATTAAATGGGGAATTTTCTGTAGCTCAGTCAGGTGCATATTTAAAGACAGGGTATTTAAAGCAGTTAATCCAGACAGACCACGGCAAATTGTCCCACATATGAATCATTAAGTCAGTCTTTCACTAATTATTCTTTTGAAACAAATTACTCATCATCTTAAAATTTCAATGGTTAACCTCACGCGAGGCTTAAGGCTGCCTACAAAACAAACCGGTTTTATGTCTATATCAGTGAATGTATTTACTGACCCCTGCTGGCTGATAACCTACAATAACTCAAACGTGGATACAATTTGACATTGAAATTAGATTTGCAAGTCAAATGAAGAGCTGAACCAATATCAGCAAACACACAGTTTATGTGCAGTTTGTTACATAATGTGTCTCAGCTGAGTTAAATACAGCTGCAGAATTAACTTTAATATGTGAAACTCAGAAATTGAGAAATATGTAAGAAAGAGAGGAAGGGAGAGTGAGAAAGGGTTATTTTCAAAGGTAAGGATTGTCCAGGAAGTAGATCTTTTAAAGGGGAAACTTAAAGCATAAAATCCTCATTTATTTTAGAGTTGTTGTTTGTTTTGTTTTTTAAATCAGTTATTGGATATTGAATCTATACATTACTGCGGAAATTTTGCTTTTGCACAACATTTTGGAAAACAAATTGAAGCCAAATTTTGCTTGCCTAAAGTTTATGGTGAAATTTAGGTTACACTGAGGGTAGCAAACCAATTTAAATAGAAGGTGATGATACTGATTACATTCACTCAGGGGAATTCTACCTGTCACATTAGCTTTAAAGTGTCTAAAGGATGAAAAGAATCTGTGACAGCTTATGTAACATCTGATTATCTCATTATTTTTTAAGGGAATACTGGAGTAGCAGCACAAGACAGCTGATCACAGCCTGCACACATATAAAAATCTCCTTGAATTGACAAAACAATTCACTATGCAACTTATTTCCAGGTGACTATTCTCTCACAGTTTCCCCAGCTACCAAATCCTACTTTAAATACTGTAGAAGGGAGAACAAACACTAAAGGGGCTTTTTATTTATTTATTTTTTTATCACGGATGTGAACCTCAATTACAAAACCATACTTTCACTATTTACTGATAGGACACCAAAGGAAGTTATTAGTGGACACTGAAAAACACAAAAAACCCAACTAGCAAAATATTAATGTAACAATGCATTTACTTTTTTAGGCACTCAAAGCACAAAACGTGCTTATTGCAAACTAGTCTAAAGCAGTGGTAGGAAACCATGTGCGTATGGGATTTGCATGTGTTTTCCACACTCACTGAAATCACTGCTCAGGTAACTAATCTTATAACCCCACAACTTCCTCTTTTGATTTTTATTGGAATCTCAGCTAACTCTAAATTATATTAATTTCAGATAAATCAGAATAATTGGAATATAATTTGGTTGTTATTGGGATCTTTTAAATTGTGGGTATTTTTGCTTTCATTTGCAAAGCACAAATATATATAGCACTTACATATTTATAATGCACTTATAACATGCATGTCTTCGGACCCTGGCAGAAAGACAGAGTACTAAGAGGAAATCACTACAGGTACTTTAGAGTGAGTCAAACATGCAAACTCCACACAACGAGCCCCCTGCCAGGATTTGAACCAGAAGCCTTCTTAACTAAGGACAGCACTAACCACTCCACCACTATGCTAACCTGTTTCAGAGCTCCTGGCACCCTCTCAGCTCGGTTCCTTGGGTGCACCATATATGATAACGGCTATGCTGTTTTAGTATTTTACTGTTTAGAAATTCTTCCACGATCAGTCAAACCAGATGGTGTCTGTCCCTGCAGAAACCTGGGCAAATGTGATGAGAACACAGATATCGCTCATGACAGTATCAAGCTCTACCACTTATCACCACTATCCCATAGAAATACACATGTAACTCATAATAAATCCAGAATTATTTATTCCAGAAATAATTTAACCCACACTGGTGGATCTGAAATTGGGTATAACATCAATGTTATTAACTTTGACCCGAACAGTGTGCAAGGGTTACATGTTGTAGTTTCGTAATGTCACACGTATGATCACCCCGTAAAATTACTTTCAATATGACAAATGGTAAAAACTACACCTAACTTTGCGACCTTTACGACAGTCCATCCCAATGGCGCACATATCGGAAAACGGCAGTGAGAAGAAGATGGCGGAGGGAGGTAATGATGCCGAGCTACTCAAGGAGAAGGCGAATAAGTACTTTAAAGGTAATTTCTAAAACCTGTCAAGTCAGTGTGTTTTTTCAGTATTTTTTTATAATTTGACACTGTGACCATTGGTTAGCAGCGGCGTGATTGTGTTGCAGTACACCTCAAGCAAAGCCGGTCGCAAATACTAAGCTAGTGTTGCCCAGAGAGCATGCTAATGGTAAACCCCATTCATTGGGATCCGCGGCACTGATGGGTAACAGCAGCTAGCTAGTAGCCACTACACTCAGCAGCGACAGCACCGACGTTAACCCATGCCGTCACTCGTGTCGTGTATATTACACCACCAACTTCCCTATTTATCCAATGTCTCGAAGTTATAAGGTTTATGACCATGCGCTGTGTTTAACAGTCACTGATTTGTTTCCATTTAGCCGCCGCAGCGGGTTAATATTGTAGTTTAAGGTGAGGTTCACATAGAACTAGAATTTTCTGTTAGCCGGCGGCTGCTTGAACAGGAAGAGCAGCGAGGCAGAGCTCCCTAAACTCATGGCAGCAGTTACGAAATCTTCAATGTAACTCAACTCTTATTCGTTTATCTGAAATGCAGTTAGATTTCAAGTCACTGAAGAGGCGCTTTTAATATCGTACGATTAGCATTGAAACGTGGTAGTCACGTTGCGCCCCCATTCAAAACACATAGATAATGAAAGTGTCTGTTATGCAACCGGCGCTAGGGTTTCTAGTTCATTTAGGTAGATTCCTTAGTAAATCAAAGCATATAAAATCCAGCTTGGACACAGTGGTGATCTGTGAAACATGCATATGAGGTTATCAGCCGTCATTCACATTTTGTATTAAGTACATTGTCCAGGATGTATTTTTCACGCCCACGACAGGTCTGTCTGTCGCTGGTTAATTGGGAAACTTCTGCGGGGTTGATACTGATGAGTCAGAGTATCGGTAGGTGCAAAGAAAAGACTGTTATGTGAGGGACGGGGTGGTATTTTTCTGCTTTATAATTCATATAACCATGTTAGACATGCACTCCCAGAGGTTGCAGTCCCATTACCTTTTCTAATATAAGACACATTTTTTCCTGGTGTCAGATTCTAGAATAGAATAGAATTGTCATTTTACATGTACAATGAAATTCTGGGTGCTCCACACAAACTGTGCTGGAATGAAATATAAATGGTAGATAGCAGGAATAAATAGCCAACAGGAGAATATATATACAATCAAGAGGGATATATATAAACAAGAGAAATATATGGCACACATTAGAAAACAAATATGGTCTAGAACTAGTATGTTTTGGCAGTTTTATTTTCTTAGTTGTATATATTGCAAAACTTGTAAAACCTGATTTAGTTTGTTGTCTGTTTGTAAAGGTGGGGATATGATTTCTTCATAAACAATGCTGAATTAAAAAAAATCTTAATATGTTTGGTGACTGGTCTGCATATAGTTTATGCCCTTCAAAATAAACCCATTAAATATATATGTGTATATATTATGTTTGTGTGTGTGTCTGTGTGTATAAATAGTTATGTTAAATAATCGTGATTGACCAAAATGATCAACAATTTATTTTTGCTATAATTCAACAGTCCTATGATTAAGAAAACCATGTATCATGGCAGTGATATACACTGCTAAACACACACCATTGTAGTTTTTTACAATTTCTTTCACTAGTGGGTAACTCATTACGTTATGTTTGAGCGTATGATCAAGGTCCAGTTAAACTCCAACTTTGTTTTTTCTTTTCCTTATTCAGAAAAAGACTATGAAAATGCAATCAAGTACTACTCAGAAGCCTTGGAACTCAATCCATCCAATGCCATATACTACAGCAACCGAAGCCTGGCATACCTACGCACAGAGTGCTATGGTTATGCCCTGGCGGATGCCACAAAGGCCCTGGAGGTAGACAAAAACTACATTAAGGGATATTACCGCCGTGCCACCTCCAACATGGCACTGGGCAAATTTAAAGCTGCACTAAAAGACTACGAAACGGTAAGAAGCAATAGCATTTTTTATTATTAGAAGACACATCATGTACACTTGCCATCCAGTCTAACCTTGAATAGAACAAAGTACAGAGCTCTCCACTTCCATCTGTTGTTCTGTCACCACCAGTTAGGCTCTTTGTGTTGCCTTAACAGCACAAAGTGGGGATTATCCTGTAATCCTGTCATGATGCCAATTAGATCCAGTTTGAAGGCTCTCATACCACAGTTAATGGGGTTTGTGCCTTCCTCATAATAAGCAATATAATTTAAATATAACGATAGACCTTAGGGATCTCTGAAGTTCTTAGTCTCTAGTTTATTGCACAAACCAGACCACTAACCATGATATTTCAAAAAGCATATTCAACGCTTCTGTAAGCAAAGAAGGGTTGGGGCTAGATTTAAATGTGTATAACTCTTAAGAGATATGGGACAGAACATCATGTGACTAAAACCATTGTTCATTTTACGTATGTTAATTGTGAGATTTGATCCTTTATGTTTCTGTTTCTATTTATATTCTCAGCTTTGCATCTATACAAAGTCCTTGTCCCTATGTATGCTTTAATGCCAGTTAAAGGTTAACCAGGGTGTTTATTTCATGTCTCTGTCCTGATAATAGGTAGTGAGGGTTCGACCGAATGACAAGGATGCAAGGATGAAGTATCAAGAATGTAACAAGATTGTGAAACAGAAGGCTTTTGAGAGAGCCATTGCCAGCGACGAGACAAAGAAATCTGTTGTTGACTCTTTGGACATTGAAAACATGAGTATGTTTGCTTTCTTATTTGAGGAATATACATTAGTATCATATAATAATATTTAATTCAGAAGGTATTAAGGTGAAAGATGTGATGTGAACCATATTATTCTTGACTGTGCAGCGATTGAGGATGACTATACAGGCCCAAAACTTGAAGACGGGAAGGTAACATTGAAGTTCATGAAAGAGATGATGGATTGGTTCAAAGATCAGAAGAAACTGCACAGAAAGTGTGCTTATCAGGTAACCATAGTTATTTATATGACATATAGTAGAGTGAGACAAGGAAATGGAAATATGTGTATGCTTCAAATTAAACTGGTATGTATGTATGTATTTCTTTTTTTCCCAGATTTTGGTGCAAGTTAAAGATGTTCTGTCAAAACTGCCAAGTCTTGTTGAAATCACGTTAAAAGAGGTGAGGATTTTTCTTCATATACTCAAGAATGAAGTGAAGTTTTTTAGTTCACAAATAATGAGTACAAAATTAGAGCGTGGTCATATTTTCTAAGTGCTAACACTAACAAAACCCATAATGGGAGTACAGGTAGTAGATGATTGTACATGGCCATTTTTTAAAGTTCTCCATTCTTTGTTAAAGATGTTCTGTTTCTCTTTGTCACAGACAGAAAAAATAACTATTTGTGGGGACACTCATGGCCAATACTACGATCTCCTCAACATCTTCAAGTTGAACGGCTTACCTTCTGACACCAACCCTTATGTATCCTTTGTTTTTGCTGACGCTCACACACATTGGTTTTAAATTTGTGTTCACTGGAGTACTTTTCTGTGTCTAAAATTGTAACAGTCAGATGCCACAAACTTGTCCAGAACTTGTGCGTCATAATGCTTAACCACAGCATTCAGCTGTTCAATGGTGACTTTGTGGATCGTGGCTCTTTCTCTGTTGAGGTCATTCTTACCCTTTTTGGCTTCAAGCTGCTCTACCCCAACAACTTCCACTTGCTTAGAGGTGAGAGCGCTCAAGAGTGTTGTGCATGGATCTCAGGCTGCTATAACGTGCCATATTGTACATCATGATAACTACATATCTCTGTTGGCATTGGGTTTAAAGGCATCTACTGCAAAGTCCTATAATTTATCAGTAATTTAACACCTTTCATGATTAACTGAACATATTGATAGAATATCAAACAACAACTGCCATGTTCAAATAGTCTATGTATTGTAAAAATATTGTTTTGAAGAATAGTCAACTAAACAAGAAAGCTTCATGTTTTACTTTAATGGAATACAGACCACTAACCACACAAATTTGTACCATTAGATGGTGCAACATGTCAGTGCAACATTTATTTAACCACACAAGAAACTGGGAGTAAATTCTAGTTCATAGCAGCAATGTGGTGAATGGCAGAGGTTGTTAAATAGGGGGTGAAATGCTGTCACCTAGTGGTGAAAGTTTAAATTCTGCAGAAGGTAATCGCAAACAACTCTTCTAAAGAGCGATACCCAGAAGTCATTTGCTGGATAATTGATCCTCCATAGTAATGACTGATTAAAATATTTAAGTGTCCTGTGTAATCCGCAGTAACCACTTTTAAATCTGCAGGTAACCATGAGACGGACAACATGAACCAGATGTATGGATTTGAAGGGGAGGTCAAAGCCAAGTACACAGCCCAGATGTTTCAGCTTTTCAGCGAGGTCTTCCAGTGGCTTCCTCTTGCACAGTGTATCAACAATAAAGTACTGGTAAGCTTTGAGAATGTGAACTAAAAGGTGACACTGGCGAGTAATTTATTTGTGCTTAAGGTGTGAATATGTATGGATTTAATTCTTATGGTTGTCATTTAAGTGGAAGTTAATTCAAAATGATGAGATATAAAGTATATAGGAGTATGCTAATGTATGTAATTTCTGTCACCTCAGTTATGCTTCTGAAATAGTATGTGTTGTTAAGATAACTTACTGATTACTATTTTTTTTATTCATCACTTTTCTTGCACAGTGTTTCATGTGTTTTTATTGCTGTACTCACAGTTCTAATTAAATTCTCCATGTCAGGTTATGCACGGTGGGCTGTTCAGTGAAGATGGTGTCACATTGGAAGACTTAAGGAAGATTGACAGGAATAGACAGCCTCCAGACTCAGGTGGGGCCAGACTCTTAAGTCATTATCAGTTTAAATTGCTATAAGAAATATCCTTTAAAAGGGATGACAAGTATAATTTAACACTTTTCCCCATGCGTTCACAGGTCCTATGTGTGACCTCCTCTGGTCAGATCCACAGCCACAGGTGAGTTCTCACCCACAGCATAATTCAGTGCTTCCTACAGATCTGGATGCAATTTGTGCCAGTACCTGCTTTATAGTTTGTGTCTCTCTCTCTCTCCCTCTTACACAGAATGGCCGGTCGATCAGTAAGCGAGGGGTGAGTTGCCAGTTTGGGCCCGATGTGACGGAGCGCTTCCTGGAGCAGAACAAGCTGGATTTCATTGTGCGTAGTCATGAGGTCAAAGCTGAGGGGTACGAGGTCACTCACTCAGGGAAGTGCATCACCGTGTTCTCAGCACCCAACTACTGGTAAGTAATCAAGTTACCTAACTTAAGTGTTGAGTTGACTGTTAAAAAAGTGGCACATTTTAACTGTTGTATTCTCCTTTTTTCTTCTTAGTGATCAGATGGGAAACAAAGGAGCATATATCCACCTCAGGGGATCAGACCTCAAACCAGAATTTCACCAGTTCACAGCTGTGGTTAGTGTCCTGTTATGTTGAGTTTAATAAAATCAATATAATAGTAATAATAATAATAATGATGATATAGAAATAAATAGTTATTAAATAAATAAAGCAGTGCAGGCAGTGTCTTCTAAAAGATTAAAAATTTACCCGTAATACATAAAGTGCATGTTGAGGTTTAGTCAGTAAGGTACATCACTTTCAGGTCCTTAATTAAAAGAAGCGATATCTCAGATGTTTCTACATGAAACAGGGATTGAATTGCGCTAATGGAAAAGTGGTTGAAGTGGAACAAAAACTTAAAAGTACTTCATTCTCATTAACAAAGATTTTAAAGATAAGAAACCTAGAAACAACATTGATATTATATCACTTAAGTGGATATTTTAATGAAGACCATCACTATACAAATTTTGAATATGTGGTTAGCTTAATGCACAGTGTTACAGTGACATCTGCTGGACTACTGATCTGAACTTCTCCCTCATGTTTAGGCCATTTTTTTTCCCTATTCCAAATTTATAAGTAATCTGACAATAATTTGTGAAAATGATGCATTAGAAATCATAACACCCTGAGATGAGCAGTGGAGTCATATATTATCCTAACCAAGTGGAATAAAGCCGAAAACATTAAACTACTATTAACTGCTAAAAGTTTAGCTAATAGTGTCTTAAGAGTTTTAAAAATCTTCTTAAATTCGAATCTAATTCTCATCTCCTTTTACAGCCTCATCCGAATGTCAAGCCCATGGCATATGCCAACACGCTAATGCAGTTGGGGATGATGTAGAGACCCATCTAATCTGTCTGTGACACTGATGACCTCTCATCGGATCCGAACCATCCCAGCCACCTCGTTCCTTCCAGCGCTCGGACATGCTGTTGTTCATGCTTAGCCTAAGGGATCCCTCTCCCTAAAAAACTTCAGCTAGTTGTACGCATAAAGTGTGTGGTTTAGTTCGGATGGGAAGAGATCACTTAGACCAGCCCAGTCCAGGCCTGGATATACTCCTTCACATTACCGGCTAAAACTGAAAAATTACAATTTCCGTTGTCCCTTTGCCTGCTTTTGTGTTCCATCAGTGGGTACAAAAACAATCACAACATTTTCTGACGAGTTTCCTTCAAGCTGCTTTGTTTCTAAATATGTGAGCTCATCAGACGGCATCATATAGCTGGTATTTACCAAAGATCTGTAATGAAAATGATTGTTCAGTTTTTGCAAGGTGCATCTTGTGACTCTGAAACCTAGCATTGTATACTGTTGGCCTGCATACACAGAGATTAGAGCTTTGGAAACTGGTTGAAAAGCAGCATGTCTATCAGTGTTTCTCAAACCACTCTGCAGTATGTCGGTTTATTTCTCACAAATCCAAAATCTTATTACATGTATGATTCCAGTCTAAAAAACAGATATTAAGTCTCTGGGTACACACTGAAAGGTGCTGTTTGCCATTAGTGGTGTATTTAGCTGGTTCGGTCACGTGCACTGCTTCCCAGTAAGGAAGATACTGCTGCTCTCCATGTGTTCATCTCCTCGGTCGTCATTGTGCCACTGACCCAGCGGTTCCCGCACAGTCCACTCTCTCCAAACTAGCTTGTAAAGCAAACACTGTTGGCACTCTAGTCTCCAATACATGTTCAATTACCAGTGACTTATTAACCCCGTATGTGAATTTCTTCAGTACACAAACATCAGAAATGCAATCCTGTCTTGAAACGCACAGCTGCATTGTCCAGTGGCCCTCAACTTTTTAGATAAAGAAATACACTGATGTGTATGTATATAACTGTATCATTTAAAGATTCTGTGTAATGTTTGGAGAAAAATATTGAATAAAAAAGCCAGTCCAGTGATTTTAGAAACATGCCTATATCTTTATTTACGTCAGCTAATAGTCTAAGCTTGCAGCTTTGCAGTTTCAACAAGCTTCAAATATATTACCTTGTTTTGTTTAATTACAATGATCAGATTGTTTTTTCAATAAAATACTTAATATATGTTTCAGAAACAGCAAAGGCTACAAATAAGAATGCTATGGAAAGTATAGATCACAAAGGACTGGAAAAGCAATGGAAGACAGCAGGTTTGTATAAGTTTTTTTTCTTCAAAAATTATTCATTTTGTTTCTGATTTCATATCCATGGAAAATATGGAAGATGGCGAGGAGTATTAAATTGGAGACTAAATGAAGTAAATAATAATCACAGATCCAAACTCAAGCCAATACGTGGGTAGCAAAGAGCAAGAGTGGAGGAGATGCTATTAGCTATAAATACATTAGCTAATATTTAAAACAAAATGAAAAAAATAGATGGGGACAAGCTAGCAGAAAGAGCAGTGTACAGTACTGTGCAAAAGTTTTGAACCCCTCTTAATTGCATCATATTTTGCTTCCAAGGAACTAGAGCAAATAACTTATCCAGGCTTACTGAAGATCTGAAGAGTCACACAAGAACTGAACTAAATATCAGTGGTAACAGGTTTACTATTGTAATGAATCCAAATGTGAAACTCTTCTGTACGGAGGATCTCAGGAAAAAGGTGCAACACTGGGTGTCTACAGCCATCTGTAAAGCATGGCTCTGTCATGGTCTGCATTGTTTGGAAACAAAATGCTGGAAATATGAATACAGTCAGAGTTTGATGCACCATCTTCACTGAGAACGAAACAAACGGCAGACAATATCAAAAGAGCTCCGAAGCCTGGGGAGCTAGTCCTGAAGAAATGACAAGAAAGCAGCCTAACGGGCTGTGTTGAAGAATAACAGCCTGAACCCATTTCCCCAGCAAAATATAAAGAAACGACGTCGTTTTTCACAGTACTGTATATTTATGTAATTCTATCACTTTTGGGGTAACTAACGAAGGGGTCCCATAAAACAACGAAACAGCTTATTTCCTGAAACAACGTTTAAAATGTATACATCTAGAAAAAGTCAAACAGTTTGCCAACTCATCCGCGACTCCTCAAGCAAAGCTACCTGCTTCCTGTGGGCGTGGCGGTCGCGCTCGTTTGACGTCGCAGACTCCAACAGCTGATCCTCCTTCGTCACCTAAGGCGCCACGAGTTTACAACACAGCACGAGTTTCACAGACCTGTTTCACCTTGTTATGAACTCAGCGGGACACGAAGACAGCAGCAGAAGTTACCGTAGCGCTCCGAGATGCCAAAATATTGTTCGGTCCCAAACTGCAAGAATGACTCCGCGAGCGACAGCGACAGGAAAAGCTTCTACAGGTGAGCAGGTGTTTTAAAACGGTGTTAGCAGGCCAGCTAAACGCGATGCTCAGATGAGACAGGTAGAGGCGCAATCCAACTTCCAGCAACTTTTTCCTGTTCGACGGGTTAGTCTCACAATCTCGTTTTTACTGACGGAAAATAACAACCGAGGTTAGAAAATCTCCGCACAGGAGACGCTTTTTATACGTTTGATAAGTTTGTGTCTTCTACTTCTGACTTTGAAGAAGCCTTCATTTAATCAACACAGCACTTGACTTGATTTAAGCCAGGCCGTCAACACGGTGAAGTCTCGATTAAAGCAAACTTTGAATCAAGACATTTTTGTTTATATCAACGCTGTCTGATTTGTAGCTCTAAGGTAGTCTGGTGAGTAAGTTATATTGACAAGTTGTGCAGAAGAGCAGGCAGAAATAGTGATGTGTCATCCTTATCTTTAAGCTGATGCACTCCTAGAGCTGCAGAACCATTGCACGATATTGCAGCCAGTATCAACGATACTTTTAACTTATAAAGGCAGCTTATGTAGAGGACAGCAGTGGATCAACATGCTTAATCTGAATACTTTGACAGCTAATTTTATTTATTTATTTTTACACCTTATATTTGTAATTAAGTAGTTGAGTTAAAACACATGTCTGTGAAGGTTCTCAGTCATCCAGGTCATCGTAGTCTAAAGGAGCTTGGAAAGAAAAAAGTCCGGACTTCTTTGAGTTGCTTCAGTTCAGAACCGAAGAAGCTTCTCGGATGAGAATTGAAACGTCTTCAAGCAGCTCAAAGAAGTCCAGACTAAAAGAAAAGAAGCCCTTTAGACTAAAAACACACATCTCAAAATGCTTCACCTGTTTTGAAACATTTTATTTTATTCTGGAGAGTTTGAATGTGCCTGCTTGGAAAGCACTTTGTGTTGGTTTCTACTGTGCTGTATATGTGAATAATGCCTTGACAGTTGACACAAACGGTATTACTACGTTATTATCGTAGTTAGTTCATACTTCATTTGTTAAGTTCCAATAAAGTATTTCATATATATCATTGCCATGGTAATCAGTCTTCTGGTAACATCTGTGATGACCAAGAAAACTTTGAAAAATATCTGACACAAAGATACTGAAACATCACTTTTACCACACCATGATGATGTTCGTCTGGGTCTTTATTAATTCCTACACGGATATTTGCAGTATATTTAGTTACAGCCATAAAATACCTCCACAGAATGCTCCTCTGCCTCACTCACTACAGCCTACACGTGTCTACTCAGTCTGGGTCACGTGACTTTACAATAACAAAACATGGTAGCAGGAGGGGGGAGGGGCAACATGTGCTGGCATGTCTGTTAAAGTATCAATCTGCCCACTGCTAGATTGTGTAAGTCGCTATAGCATGCAAGTAATTTACAATGAATTCAAAAGATGAAACATCCTACGAATAAAATAAACTTTTCAGCAATAATAAGAGTACCTCAAGAATATTGCCTAACACCTTGGCTGTTTTGGGGGATTTATTATTATTTTTTTGTTGTTGTTGTTTTTGGCTGTGTAATTTCAGTATCAGTTAATGTCTAAAAGAACATGCAACAACTTCACAGATTTCACAACTTTACAACAGGTTCACAGGTTCAGAACAAAAGTAAATATGAACACAGTTACACTAGCTGCAAGCTGCTGCAAGATGTAGTTGGTCAGAGCAAGCCAAAATGTGATGAGTCCACAGAGTCAGTCAGTTACCTGATCAGATCATATCTGATGCACTGATTTGCACTGTCCAATCACTGACACACACACAATGTAAACTGAGTTTTAGGAAGCTATTTTCTAGTTGCACATTAATATGAACAATTTCACTTGAAGGAAGCGTGATCAGTGTTTTACGTGTGTAATTTTCATTGTTTTCTAGGTTCCCTCTTCAGGACCCAGTCAGGCTGCAGCAGTGGCTGAGAAACATGGGACGTGAGAACTGGGCTCCCTCTCGGCACCAGTATATTTGCCACGAACATTTTGCACCTTCGTGCTTCAAAGTGCGATGGGGGATCCGTTACCTTGAGAGAGACGCTGTGCCCACTGTGTTTCAGGAGGCTGAGGTAAAGCAAAAAGAAACTAAACTTGATTTTTAGTGTTGCAAAGGAGCGCCAATTATTTTACTGAATGCTGAGGTCTTGTTTTAAAACACAGGAAAGTTTAATTCTCCTACCTGGATTTTAGTTTAAGCATTTTACCTTAGTTCATAAGGCTCGAGAGCAACTCTTGCAGTATTTTAAGTAGTAATAGTGTTATTGTAATTGTGGAGATTCTATGCTAGAGTCACACAGAATTTGTTTTTTCTTGAACAAAACTAACCAGAATCATACAGAATGCTAATACAGAAGTTTTTGTTGCGTACCAGGATATACAATAACAAATACATTATTTTATAGCTTATATCTTAACATGGAGAGTTAAGATAAAACCTTGTTTTATGCTTTTTGATTTATCTTTTTAGAAACGGAAAGCCACAGACGATGGCGAGAAGAAAACAAAGCGTCTTCGAACTATCTGTAATCCAAGCGTATCGGTATCAGATGACAAGACCATGGTTTTTGACACAGCAGACATGCAAAACAAAGTGCACACTGTGCACCTGTATCAGATTGCTGTCGACCCATCGCAACAAGAAGAAACCAGCTTGGTGCAACTGAGTGATGTTGGAGAATCTGACTGCTCTTTTGAGCCAGAACTAGACTCACTGGCAACAGTAGACAGATTAGAAACGGGGGTAAACTTCCCTTTAACTGTTTTACACACAATAGATCATCTAAGTAACAGTGGGGAGAAGACAGAGGTTGTACTTATGTCTGAATGTCCTGCTGGGGAAGGGCAAGATGAGCTTATGAATGAAATAACTGCGGCCATTTTAACTCAGGGACACAGGCTGGTAGTGAATGACTCCACCCTTGAGTGCACAGATGAGGCTGTGGCTTTAAGTGGAGTTGAAGATGTGACACATACCACAGAGTTGTTCTCAGATGGCGACGACGGCAACCATGAAACTCAAGTCATTGCCTACTTCGAGACGATACCGAATGTTTTGCCCAAAGACACCTTTACCCAGTTTACCTTTTCACCAGAAACGGTACTATCATCGGCTCTGAGCTCCACACCCATCACATCCACTCTGCCTATAGTGTCCAAACACGCAGCACCTCCCCCCACATCCCTGGTCCTCACTTTGGAAAGACTGGATTCTGAAGGAGGAGAGGGAGATGAAGGCAAGTCGGAGGACGACGATACAGAGCAAGATTACCAGCTCGAGGAGCACTGGTGAGTTCTGATGCTTAATTTAAATTTCTTTTTTTTCATTCAATGAAAGAGTCTTTCTTATATCCCTTTGCAGTATTATGGTTTTTAGACTCTATTTTTATTACATCACCAGCTACCACAAGAACAGTTTGAGTAAGGAGCAGCTGGAGGGAATTGTGTGTGAGCTACAGAAAAAGGTCAAAGTGCTGCAGCAGCGGCACCGAAGACACCTGGAAAAACTCGTTGGACTGGAGAACACGGTCAGCCAGCTGAGACAAAGCAATCTGCTGAATGAAGAGCGACTGCAGTTACTTGAGAGGGTATTTATTGGAATGAAGTTCAGACTGGCAGCTGTAGCTGTCTTCCAATATATCACTTGAAGTCATTTAAGTTTTCATTTAACTGAAATAATTTTTTGTCTCTTTGTTTCTCAGGCGTACATGCAGACCAACGGAGCAGTGTCTGATGCTGGTGAGACGGTCACCATCATCTATGAGGAGGACGATGCTGCTTATTTGTATACACCACTGATAGATACAGAGGCAAAGCTGTGAGGCCTGACTGACTGCGGATATCCCATCTCTGCGTCTGTGCCAAATAAATAAATAAATGAAAGAATAATGGAGCTTAAGCTGTTGAAAACAAAACGCTACAAAATTTTGTTCTTTTCAATTTTGTCTCTAATCCAGAAAAAAATATATGAAATGTGACTGTGGGTTAGTCCATCTGCTGTGAACTTTCAACAAATACAGATAAATAGTGGGACAGTGTGGTTTGTGGTAATGTACATATAATTAAAGTAACTTCAGTTTGGGTTCCCGTTTGTGTAGTTTTTATGAATCCACATATTTATTAAAAAAAAAACAGATTATTCAACCACGGAAGTGCATCTCATGAGAAGGAGTTGGATATAATTATCACTGACGGCACTGAAAGGCAGGCTGAAACAAAACAAATGAGTCAACACAGAACACACCCTGTTTTCTGAATTGCAGTTTTGATTCTTGGAAGTTCACTCTCATTTTCCATTACACTGAGAACACCATGTAGTGATTTGATCTAAAAGGCATTTCTTATATATTTATGTGTAAATATGTGCCTGCTTGTCTCCTCCTACCTTTGTCCCAGAGATTAAAGTCGCTACGCTTTATTGAAGGATGCCCCAAATCCCACTTCATTTCAAGTGTCTTTGTCTAAAAGAACTGATAGAGAGCCCCAGGTATTTAACTAGTTTGTTTTCCCCTTGGTGGTGGTCCTGACTGTTGTTGACCCACTCTGAGCTCACATGTGTTGTCACATGAGGCAAAGTGTGACACAAGGCGTGGGTCATTATGTCAGAGGAGCCATCGTGCGACTCCTTTGGTTGACATTTCCTCGTCATGTGAGTCTCAGAAGTCAAAATTATAGTGGGGTTTTAATCCCCTTGGAAGGGTTCTGAAGATTGCATTGTAAGTGGCTGACAGCTGGTGTCGTTAACCATCACTTCTTTTTGAAAATGGTCGTCCTTTCACTCCTTGGTTCAATAAGCACATCACTCAAGACTCTACAACTAGTCTTTTTATTATTCATGTTATTTCAGTTACAATCACTGTATGTTTGTGACATTTGAATATAAACAGTATATCTAGTAAAACTATATTATTAAAAGTAAATCGATAAGAAAAGTCACGAACACTATTACATCTTATATCATAAAACACAGCAGTAGTTGGACTAAAACAAAAAGTATATATTTAGGCCAAATGTCACATTTAACTGACCTTTCAAAATCTGTCTTTTAGACAACGACAATTTAAATGTACATTACCTCACCTACTCCCCTTTTTTTGAAGGGGAGCTAACATTTTTTCCCACATTTGCTTTACTAGTATTTAAAAAGAGAACATAAGTAGTTTTTGTTTTGTTTTTTCCCCTATGGAAATGAACATAATGCTAATGGAGAATCTATGCTATAACTTTGTTCAATAAAACCTGTAGCAAATTATGTATATGATGTAGAGTTGAGACATTACTCAACAGTAGAACTGCCAGCAAAATAAGCAGTTCATTAAACCTTCTGCATGATTTCATAGGAGTGTGAAATTCTCCCTTTTACAGTGTGTTTTCTGTTTCTGTCACTAGATGGTGGCAGTGCCAGTAAAACCTAGTTTTACACACATTTACAGTGACAGATTATTTTTTGAAAGAGGGATTTAACACAGTCAAAGTGGTTCAAATAAGACCAACACATCACATTGCTTTTTTAAATAAATGACTACAAACAAGTTTTACCTTCATTACAAGTGTAATATTTTTATGCAATTAGTCTTGTTCTGAGTATTCATTTTTTGCTTAATTGCTCTCATTTATCAGTTGCATTATAAAAGTGGAAATGAATGTCTAAATATGTTCTGTGGGGAATTGAATGAGCTATTATAATAACTTGCAAAAGTACCTTGGATGGCTGCATGGAGAATTAAGATCCAACCGTGCACAGTAAGATAGATAATATTGTTAATTGAAAAAAATTCACATCCGCTTGAATAGCAAAAGAAATAAAATAGTTATTTCCTCTGTGTGAATAAAATGAGAACTGCTTTTTTATGCTGCAGGATATGACCCTTTAATTGTCCACAAAGTGACAATGTCACTGTTTTATTTTATGTTTAATCAAGTGCTCAGAGAAGGGAGTCATACTTGAGATTCACTCTGTTGCCTTGAAGAAATACAGAGCAGTCAAAAAAAATGCCTGATGCCTAAATACAGATCCACCTACAGAGGATAACATAATGTAACCCTCTGATTGTGAAAGCCATTTGTGCTGTGAAATCTTGACCTTAGTCAAAGAGTGTCTTGATTGGACATGCTAATTACTTATAGTTTCAAATTATTTAAGAAATATTAAGACCATTTTGAATTTTTTAGCAATACATTTCATATAATTTCTCATCATCCTCTCCTCTATCCTTAGTATGAGCAGCGACATGCCAGGAAGTTTTCACCTATTTGTCTCCCATCTTGTCTTGGTGGTAGGCGTAGCAGTCAGTAGTGGGAACCTGAGGGTGAGGAGCTGGTGAAAGAGAGGTGTGGGGCATAGGAGAGAGGTGGCTGACCTCTGGGCAGCCGTCAGGTAGCTTGTAAAGAGACAGATGGTGACACTGGGAAGATGGAGGCATGCTGACAGGAGTCTGCATAAAAATGTAAACACAACTATAAGCACAAAAAGGAAGAAACCATTTTAATTAATTTTATTTCACTGAGCCAGTGAACAAGTATCGTGCTGATTAATAGCTTACAAATGGGCACATAATCAAAATGTGTGGCCTTGGGAAAGGACTAGGCTAATATTTATATTACAGCACGTATTATTTTCAAATATTAGCTGATAATCACATTTGAAGAAACATCAGTTTTATTAAAATTTCTAGAAACTTACCAGCACAGTGTGAAGGTACAGGCAAGCCCCTAATCAAAGGATAACTAGCTACCTTCTCTTACAAAACAGAAATTCCTATATAAATTATATGTTTTTTGTTCTGCCTGTTTTATTAGCCTTTATGCAAGTTTTCAGTTTCTCTTTAATGCACAAATTATATAAATAACACAGCAAAAACCACTGTAAAATAAGTTTTTTTTACATTATTATTATTATTATTATTATTATTATTTATTTTATTTTTTTTACAGCATGTTATTGGCACTGGTTGCCACTGGACCCAGGTCAAAATTGATCCTTTATCTGAGGGCTGGCAAACTTTAAATTGAGGCAGTGGCAATATAGAAAGCTTTCAGTGACAGTAGGAGAGACCTTATTTCCCTAAGGGGACCCCTGACTCCACTCACTGCAGAGGCAAGTAACATGCATGATCCTATTTAAACAAACCTAAGAGCAACAATAGAAGCCACAAAAAGCACAACCAACTAAAGCAAGATGGCGGTGAGAAGAGGGGAAATAACGATTAAATATGATGCTGATTAGCTAAATGCTGGTTGCTTCCTGTGTGCACTGTATTGACACCCACCTGCAGTGTGTTACTGTCACTATTTCTCAGTTCATCTAGGTAAGTCAACCACAGCTTCAGCCTCTGCCATGTAGCCTTTATTTCTGCTTGCACCTGTAAGAAAGGGGAGGAAAAGAAGCTTGAAATAGGATAATAACGAGAACTGAATTTGGAAACTTGACTTAGAAACTGGGTTAACGACTAAGAAAAGGAAGAGGCTAAACATTGCAAAGAGTGTTTGCAAGTAAGGGAAATATCTCAAATGCAAAAGCTAAAATCTGCAAAAAATGAGTAACACATCCTCTGCTGAACATGAAAAACATTTACATTGTCTTAATTCATAAACTGTAGAACATATGAACGACATCAAGATCAAGAGGGCCTGCACCTTTTTTAGTGTCACCTAGTCCCTTTTCACTCCAGATGGGCATTACATTGACTTACATGAATTTCTCGGCTGTCCATTCAATTCAGCTAACTATAACCTGTACGCTGACCTTAAACAAGCCCCACTCTAACCTTAAACTGAGGCTTCATTCAAAAATGTAATGATTAATATTATGAGAAGTTTGTTTTGTCCACCACATCACATGCTACATACCTCCTTGTTGACAAAACAGTACAGGACGGCAACAAGTAAACCCTGTGAAGAGTTTGTATTAGAGGTCATTTAGTAGTGTTTTGCTACTTTTATCTGCAAATTATTATGATGGTAAATATTATCAAGCTAGGTGCAGATTCTTGATTATACCTGAAAAGAGTTCAAGAAGAGCTGGAAGAAGAGGTTGATATTGTGAAAGACTCCATCTGTTTGCACATTCGTCAACACCGCAAACACAACTTCATGGATCCCCAGCAGAGGGATCAGGGTCAATGTGGATTTGGCCAGTCTGGAGAGAAACATGAGAATTAAATGTTCCCTGGTGTTTACTTGTTAAACTGTTATTAAACTCGTAGGCAAAGGTTATGTCAAGCGATATAACAGAGTTCCCTCACTTGTCTTCTCTTAATTACTGTCTGTATATGTGTGAGTTTTGATCTTTACACTTACACACAAGATTCTTACAAAAAAGTCTATCAATTAGTTAATTCATGTTTTATTTTCACCTGATTTTTGTAGTTGCTAAGCAAAAACGAAAGGAAAAAAAAACTAAAATTAAACTAAATTAAAGATAGGTGAGCAAATTAGGTCAAACATTAGATAATTATGTCAAGACAACAAGGAGATGAAAGCACCTCCACTCATCTTAGTGCTAATAAAAAAATCTCACTATATATAATGCAGTTCTCAAATCAGTAACGCTTTTCCTCACCCACATTAGACATTCCAGGTGTTTTTACACACAATGCTATGGTTACTACACATACTTCACTACTAAAGATATTTGTTACTGTGTTGAGGCACTTCTAATTTGAATCTAAAAAACTCATCAGCACACTCTCTCTCTGGAGCTCTCACTTCTCTGGATACTGTATTAGTATTTCCAGTCAAGTTACTTCAAGTTTTGTTCAAATATTTATACTGTCAGAAGTTTACACACTCTCACAGGTTTACTTGGAACACATAGAAATACATACTGTCAGTCTGTGTCACAGGTGCATGTGACAACACAGTAATTACACTCATTTCACTGACTATTCATGTTTTGACATATTTTAAAAAGGTTTTGATTGTAGGAGTCTTTCGTGTTATGAAAAATGCCAGAATGACTTTTTCTGCTGTGAGAATTGCGGCGATCGAGAAAAACCGTATCTTTTGTCATTGTCAGTGTTCATTACTTTGTTGTTATCTACATACCTGAATTTATAGTCAGTATATCTCATCTGATGGGCTTTCAGTTTAGATATAAGGATCAGAATGATGCGAATAAAGATGAAGAAGTTAACCTGAAAAGATAAGAGAAACAGACTCATTAGTATATTTATTTTGTAATTATTATTTTAGTCATTTTAGTTTTAATTTGAAAGCTGGAGGTGATATGTAGGCGACTATGATGTACAGACTGCCCCGCCCCCTGTAGGTCACAGGGCTGTTTATGGTCACATAACTCACACATGATTGTTCATACTGACAAATTTACTTTATAACCTTTATATTTGTGTCTATTACCATTATGGCCAGGAGAATAGGGATACGGATTATACACCAGTAAGCCATGTTTTCATTTATTTCCCAACACCTGAAAAACACAGACATTGCATGAAGATGATAAGCAGTTTTTATTTACTGAAGTGCTCCATTCTTACTTCATGCATTGTAATAACATATGCATTATGTATATATTACCATTACATCAACACTTTTTTTTTATCACGGTAAAAGCATGGAGAATTACTACAGAACAAAATGGTGTTAAAACTACTGCATACATATACTAAAGCTATGATGTAGAGTGTAGTTAAGAGATTAAAGAAGAGACGAGAAAAGAATACAAATAAGTACAAGGCAGCACAAAGTCAGCAAAATAATTATTAAAGAAGTCAGACTAAAAGTTCACCTTGTGTCTTCATACATGTAACGTACAAGAATCCAGGGAAAGACAAATAACACTGGGGTGCCTGAAACAACAACAGTTCAGGTAAGCAGAGAAAATTCAGGATTGTGAGATTGACCTAACCAATTTTGCCATAATGTGAGCCAAGCCTTTAACTACTTCATTTCCTTTGTGTTGTATGTAGCTACTTTTGTCTGGTGTCCTTGGCTTACCCCAGCCTATCAACAGATATCCACCAAAAAAGCAGTTTTCAGAGAAAGCCATCAGTGCCAGCAAGTTGTGCAGATACAGGCCTTCCACGAGAAGCCAGTAGTAGTTGGCTCCCACACAGTAATGCATCAGCACTTGAGCCACAAGACAGCTGGACAATGCCTAATATTTAAGTGTGTTTTTAGGAGGAGATACAAAAAAGTAGAATTAAGAAATATCCGTCATTTCTAACAGTTATGAATCTTCAGAGTCCCTGGCTATACTTAAGTCTATATGAGGAAATAAAAAAAACTGCCCGGGTAATGAACACTTTTATTTTATAATGTAACAATTTATAAAGTCAAATTAATAACTAATTATCACTTAGTATTACTATATGTTATCTCGCATGAATGATGAAGCGGTCCAAGGAAGGGGTGTTAAATATATTCAACTATGTCATCTGTGAAATGACACATATATTAGTATCACTGAAATAATACAAGTTTTTATGCTTATAACCTGGTTACTGTTCACTTCAAAGATTTCCCTGTTGTCTGCGAACTCCAGGTAGGTTTTACCCAATAGAGCATCTTTAGTCAGGATGGAGAGAGCTCGCAGAATGAACGACGCAAACAAGTTGCTGTGGATGTAGTTTCTGGTACAGTGGAGCTTACTGCAAGTTTCACAAAGGTTAAATAATGTTAAAAACATAATAATCACAAAACAAAGTCAGCCTGCTAAACATGTGGCTCATAGAGAGTGAGATTGATTTCACTTTTTGTTTCTAATTTTTGTAACAAAAGAGCTTATAGCTGCAGTGCTAAGGCTTGTGTAATTTCCCCATGTTTCATGGATTATTGTTGTTATGGTATTTGCACTTGCAAGAGCTTCACAGCTCTAGTTAAGAAAAGTTGGTTTTGAGAAGAAAGTCTGCTTAAATGCTACTTGGAGAAATGTTAGAGTATGAGACAGATTACCTACCTGAAAAAGAGAAGAATAATCAGAGCCACACAGAGACTGACCATACTGAGAGAGTAGCCCACTGTGTACATGACCCGAAAGCAGGCATAAATAATAATTTGCTTCTCCTACACAGAATAAAACAAAAAGACAAGGGTGGGTTATTACTGTGAGGCCACTAAATATGAACCTACGTAACTTCCTTTTACTAAATCCTAATTGTTTTAAAATCTGTTATTCAGAATAGTTGTGCACTTTCAAATGGAAAAATAAAGCATTGATTCTACTGATTTTGCAGTTTCACACTTTTTAAATTAATTTTAAATCAATTCTACTTTGGTGACAGTTTTCTGATTAATTATTTTCTGACCAATTTCCCCATATGCTCCTGGCATACCTCCTCCTGTTGGCTGTCCTCAGGTTGGCACTGAGAATGATCCCTCCAGGTTTGACTGGAGTTTCTGGTGGCCCATTTGCCATCAGGGCCACACTCACGCAACACAAAGCCACTACGCACTACAGGAAAACAGAAAAGAGGCTAAAACACATGCCTGTGATTAAAACAATGCTTTTATCTGTGTGTATATAGCCTGTTGCTATGTCCATGTGTTTTTGGGTAGCGATATTTTTTTTAATCATTTATTATCTGTACATCACTACAGCAGATTTTAAAATCAAATATTTAACATGGGTTTAAAATACAGTCACTTATTTGGACATTGGACAGAAGTATTGTTTTGAATATTTGGATAAGTATTCATATTCATGTAGTCATTTAAGTCACTGAAGTCTAGAACCCATGGACATGCCCAAATAGTGGATTTTGTTTCTTGAAATGCTCTGCCAGATTTTTACTGCAGCCATCTTCAGTTGCTGCCTGTTTTCAGGTCTTTTTGCATTCAGTTTTTTACTGAATAACGGAAAAGCT
The DNA here is from genome assembly GCF_018398535.1 of Haplochromis burtoni. Lineage (NCBI taxonomy): Eukaryota > Metazoa > Chordata > Actinopteri > Cichliformes > Cichlidae > Haplochromis > Haplochromis burtoni. The sequence continues at coordinate 90,695 of NW_024582514.1, forward strand.
GCTTTGCTCTGGTGGGTTTAGTTGAGGCGATTGACTTGAAGAATATCCCATTTCTTTGTTTTGAGAAGCTCTTGGGTTGCTTTTAAAGCATATTTTAGATCACTAACCATTTGCACTGTGAAGTACGGCCCCATCAGTTTTGCAGAAATTGTCTGAATAGCAATGACTGTGAGCAAATAGAATAGCCCTGTACACTTCAGAATTATCCCTGCTTCTTCTAAGAGCAGTCACCACCATTTTATCAGTAATCAGCAGTTATCAGTAACCACCAGTGACCCGGTTCTAGTGGCAGCCATACATGCCCATGCCATAACGTTATGTCCTCCATATTTGACAGATAATGCAGTATGCTTTGAACTGTTTCTGTTTTCCCATCATTCTGGTACAAATTAATCTTGGTTTAATCTCTCCAAATATCAATGGTTTTCCAAAACTGTGCCGGCTCTTTCATGTGTATCAGTTTGTATCAGAAGGTGTCTCTTAATTGTAGACTTTTACAATGGTACCTAATCTGCATTCATCCAGCTTAGTTATGCTCTGTGGTCTTTCTGACCTTTTAATGTTGTTGAGTTCTATACTGTGTTCCTTCTTTTGGCACACTTAAAGTTTTGCTGTCTTTCTTATAGGTTTATTTTGGGTTTTTTATTTTTTATTTTGTCATAATGATGGCCACCATGTCTGTGTGGGTTCTCTATCTACTGTAGGTCGCCTACACCTTCATCTCTTTGGACCTCATATTGAGAATTGTAATGAACAGTTATCAAATACAAGTTCAATACTTAAAATCAACAATCTTTTATCGGCTTAAATTATCCCATCATAACAAGGGAACAGCTCTCACATGGCCATGAAAGTGTTTGTCAGTCCAATTATTTTTTGAGCTTCTGAATGGCTGTAATTCCAAAACAGTTAATAAAGTTTTTTATTAAGCCATTTGAATTGAATCGCTAAAAGCTAAAGGTTTACAAGTCACATAGTCACATCTGAGTTGTTTCATTTAAAACTCATTGTTGTGGTGTGCTGGGAAAAAATGCAGGAAAATGTGTAATTGTAAAAAAAACCAAACCTTTACCTAAATGTATCTATATATGTGTGTTTGCAACCTGGTACCTACCTTGGTTGTACCAAGGTAGGTACCAGGGGCAGGGCACCTTGACTGTAGAGTTGGGTTGTCCATCTGACCAACAAGCATATTCGTCAAACATACGACTGCATACCAATTCTGGAGACAGAACAAGAATGAATGAATTGTGTTTTATAATCAGTCGGTGAGATGGATGAATGTTCTATAAAACTTTCACCATGTTTGCACATTTATTCTAAATTAAATGATTTAATCTTAAATTAATGGATTATATTTAAGCGTTAAATCTAATTAATGTATGTTTTAGCATTAATATGATTATTGAGCATATGTGTGGATTACCGTCTGGCCCGGGTTCTGCGCTCATCCTGACCAGACACTCATTTCTGTAGCGGATCCATTCTGCCACCATATCTTCAACAGTCCTCGCTGATATACTCTACACACACACATACACACAAATGACCTGAAATGATCATTTATAGCCACTAAATACTAAACCCAACCTGTACCCTCAGTCAGACCCAACCACTTAAGCCTAATACCAATTTTAACCCTTAAACCAGGTCTAAACCCACAAACACCTCTTTGAATGTGGAATGTGAAAATGAGGACTAACAGAAATGTCCTTTTGGTTTCAAATTGGTACATTAAGATACAAAAGTGAACATATGACAATATTTTAGCTTTACATTAGTCAACACTTGCATTTAAATTACATGACGATAAAGGACAAGTTCTGTGGCTTACAAATGACTGAGATTTAAAATCATCTATATACTTTTTTCCTTTGCATGCTTTTCTTTTATAGACTTTTAACATTATTATGGATACTCTTAGACCAATGCTTACTATCTGTTCACAATCTATATTCATTCTGGTAATCCCCACTAGGGCTTTTTGCAAAGAGTGCCTAATAAACTGGCATTTCACTGGATGTTGTACAGCTGCAGTTCTACAGCTACAGAGCTTTTTTTTCAAGTATCAGGTATCGTTTGGTCATTGCTGGCACAATAAAATACTTTACCACAGTCCTGTCGAGTAGAAAGAGGATGATGAATATGTAAGAAGCCTTCATCATTCAGAGGTGCACCAGGCTGGCCATGCATAGGTCATCACAAAGCTACAGAAGGTCACTCAGAGGTCATTAGTGAGTAAACAAAGATTAAATCAGGATGTGGTGTAACATATTCTATTCTCTACCTGTAAATACAGAGAAAACAGTTTGACCCCATGAATGATTTTAAATGAATTTCTATTTGATCTGCATCCAAAAATCGAAAAAGTGGAAGCAGCATGCAAAGACTAACAAGAACTAAAAATGAAAGTGATTTCCATTTACTCCATGCTCTTACACCGTAACCAGCTGTGGACAATTTCACAGCAAAATAGAAAAAAACTGTGGTGATCAACCCCACTGACAGACATATTAGTGGAGCTCTGCCTTGCTGTGGCACAAATGCATAGTTGTGCTTTCATTTATATTTATAGAGTTTTTAACTATGACAATAACTTGTCATCATGTAATTTCAGCTGTGGGAATTTGCTGTTCTTCTTCATTAATGAGATGAGCCTCCATAAAGTGACTCTGTAAACACATTAAGATCCCCAAAGCATCAGAAATACCCACACAACTACACATGAGCCCGCATAATGCTGCACCCAACAGGTTTTAGTTTATGTAACAGGACTAGCAGGCTTTTGCTTGCTCTCTCTCTCTCACTGCACACATGATGAAACACACACAGTTGTGTTCAAAAGCTCATATACACTCATCATGCATATCATGGTCATTTTAGGCTTTTAATAATTTCTTTGAACTGTTCCTTTTGGAACGATTGTACACCATACATTTCTAATGACTTAAAAAACAAGAATTGGTTGCTTAAGTTTATTTATTTTAGATTTTCTCCAATCCACATAGACAAAAGTATCAATACACCCACTAATAATATTTGGTTAAACATCCCTTACAAAGTTGCATCTAAACCATATGGTTTTGGTTGCCTTCAAGACGCTTCTGACATAATTCTGTCTAAATATTTGACCACTCTTCTTTGCAGAGTTCATTTAAATTGAATGATTTCCTAACCTCTAGCAGCCTTTAAGTACAGTCAACAAATTTTAAATATTGTTGAGGTTGGAGCTTTGGGAAGACTGGTGCAAAAATTTCATGTTAAACCACTTTATCCATTCCAACACCAGTTTTGATGTGTGTTTGGGATCATTGTCCCATTGGAACATTCAGTTGTGTCAAAGTTTTGACTTTCTGGCTGCTGATTTGAGGTGAAGCTGAAGAATTTGGGGGTAGTTCTCCTTCTTTATTATTCAACCACTTTTTGGATTGTACCAACATCGTGCTTGATAGCTGATGCAGTGTTCTTAGGTTTGAAGAGCTCACCCCTACTCCTATAAAAATACCTCTAGTCATTTTTAGGAAATCGCTCAATCTTTGTCTGTCATGCTGGTGTTCCAGGAGTTTTGAGTTGTTCCTGAACATCCTAACCAATTTGGACTCATCTGAGGGTGACAGTTTGGGTTTTTTCCAGACCTTTACAGGAAAGAGGTGACACATCCAATAAAACTGATGATCCTGGATTCTGCAGGAAACCAACTGATTTGAAGGAACCCTACGAATTCTTTCAAGAGGACCTGAGGAATATCCAGCCAAGGTCCCTATGCTGTTACTGTGAACTGAAACAATAGTCTTAATAATATTTTATGTCATTACTGTGGCAAAAAGATTTTAAACTATCACCATATAAAAATACTATTAATTCTTAATTGGTGAACTTGTCTGCATTCATTTGTTATTTTATATGACTCTAAGGCTGAGAGATCATTGGAGAATTTAATGAACTATTATTGTCTTTTTTGATATTACTCCAACTCCTCTCCATGGAGGTCAGAGGTCAGGAACTCAGTGTGCTTATCGGTTTCTACAACCATTAGACTGATTAGAATCAACTTTAGAAGGAGAAATTTTGCGAAAACAAATCAACACAGGATCTGTGGACATAAGCCAACATAAGGCTGTTGGTTATGGAAACACTCACACAACACTCTGAAATAATTTTGTCATTTGACATTGCCATGACGATTATAATTAAGGCTTGATAATTATTAGGAGCTACCTATTAAACAAAGAAATATGACGCAGTCCCTCCTGCCCCCCTCCCAAAAAAAAAGAATAAAACGCAAGGCACAAGTTGTCTTGTGTAAACGCAATTGAAAAGTCGAAACATACCTCACCTCTGGGAAAATCACGTTTCTCCGTCAAAGAGACGAATGTTGAACAGGTCTAAATCAGTCAGCGGGAACTGTTCCTTGAAGCAGAAATCATATTATGCCAGTGTTTATATCCAATCAGCGCACACACAACCTCCCTCTGACTGCCAGCAAATCCCACCTTTCTCTCTGCCTCTCTCTGTATCTCTCTCTCTCTGTTTCTTAACCTTCGGTAATTTGTATCCTACCAACCTCGGAGGAGAGATTGGGATCACTAGCAAACCCCCAGAATGAATGTTAGAAACTATGAATACATCCATTGCCTTAACTGCCTTTCCAATAGCCAAAGGGGGCTGGAGGCTATCACACGTGTTGTCATCAAGGGGTTGCTTGATTCTGGTTTTATTTAGTTATTGTTAATTTCAAGTAAATATTACTTAAACTATATTAATTAACACTGTACTATATTAAATTGTGTACTTACCCTGTGAGGTATATATTAAGTGTTATATTAAGTATACCTACTCCTGCCAAAACATCTGAAGAAAAATATTTAAACCTAAAAGATAAAGAGAGATAAACTGTTTATTACTCTAATGCAGGGTAATGTGGCGTGATAGTCTAGCTGTCACTGTAAAAAAAAAAACCAACAACAACAACAACAAAAAAAAACAGGAAAGAAACATTTGTGGTTTTAACTATGGAAGTTGTAAAAAGAAAGGTACCATTTTTAGCTAGCTGGGGAAAGGTTTTGCACACAATGCCTAGCTTAATTTACAATTAAGAACATGTATTGAGATTATAGCAATTATTCGTTAACAGCAGCCACTAAGTAGTAGTACTATCAGCTCACGACACCCGTTCATTTCATGTTTTTGTGAGAAAACTCTACGGCAAATGCTTCTGTTGTTGGAATGAAGCTTGAATAGAAGTTGAAACTCATGTGTTTAATTTCCTGGGTTATCAAAGGTTGTGCATTAGGTCATAAATGCATGTACTGAAAATTAATCAATCACATCTCTGTGGGAAGTAGGAGTGCTGCAGCACCCCCTGTCACAAAATTCAGTCATGTCAGTTCCTGAAAAATACAAAAAAGTTGTTGAAACATTTTCAATTATCCAATAAGTTTATTGTATGTCTTGACTGCTGTGTCTTAAGAGGCCACTCAGTTAGAAGACTGTGTATACCTGACATTTTTGTCTTAAGTTTGAATTGTTTATTCTTGTCTGCTGTGTTCAGCGGAGTCAGAGACCGTCCACGGCTCTGCTGGGGCCTTTCTCAGATAGATAATTGAACTGCATTAAAAACTGCAGGCCACCTGGTTTTAACTGCACCACAGACAATCCAGTATAAGGTTTGAACATGGAAACATGGATGTTGTACAAAATACCTGTGGTGTTATAAAGATCAGCAAAAATGAAATGACTGATTTTACAATAAATCACTTTGATGTTTACTACATAAGAAACATTTAAACTGTGATAGCATTTTCTCGCAGAAACATTGTAACAACATGAAATAAATGGGTGCTGTGAGCTGATAGTGCTTTCAGGAAATGACTTCAAGTCTACAGTTGTGAAGGTGGATTATATGTGCAATGTCAACTATGTGCTGTATATTGTACATGAAGCAGTGTTCATTCACTATTGAAAATCTTATGCAAACAAAGCTCAAAGTCTCATAACTTCACACAGGTGCTTTCCATTGCTGGTGAAAACTGTATAATATATAGTTTGCATTTAACCTTTCTAATAGAAAACATTACTGTCAGGGCTGTGTGTGCGGGCAGGTGGAGATGTGGATCCAAATGCAGAACTCTGAGACGGAAATGTAACTGAAGACCACAGCTGGCACCAAACAAAAACAGAAACCAAACCATGAAACCGCAAACTGGAACACACAGGAATAAATCTGAGGGTGCGACACTAAGCAAGGGCAAACACAGGGCTAATATACACAGGAAAGTAATCAGGGAATGGAAGACAGGAGGGAGACACAGCTGGGAGAGATCAGGGCTGACGAGACAGGGGGAGCGAAGCTGGACGCACTGACATAAGATACAATTCTTCAAAATAAAACAGGAAACAATACACAAGGACGCAGACTAAGAAACACGGACTTTAAACGGGCAGAACTAAACCTAACCAGAATAAGCTGGAATATAGAACATCATCATCATCATCATCATCATCATCAAGAAGATAACCAAAAATACAAAATCAAACCAAAACATGAAAACTCAAAATACTGGGTCAAAACTGACCCAGAACCGTGACAATTACACAACATTTTCTGTTCAACTGGCATTTTTCTTGGATGCGATCCAACTAGGTCCTTCTTTGAAAAGGTATGGTCTTACTGGGGGACTTATAATTCTGGTATATTTTAATAGACTAAATAAAACATCTTAAAAGCGCTAACAGGCATCTATATGCTGCCATTTTTACACCTTGTATATCTTTACATTAAACTATAAGAATTGTGTATCTTACTTTATTACGTTTATTATGTGCATGCCTAAATTTTTTGACTGACTTACACAGTCTATTCATAATTACTGCACAGAATAAAACCAGGGGTGAGAATAGTGTACCAACTTTGAATTTTTTCTTAAATAAAGACAAATCTTGCTAATTTTATTTTCAACCACCAGAGGGCAGAATTCTATTTTTTTTCCCCCCTCTAGGTGTTTGTCCAGGACACACTTTTAAATGTGACAGATTTATTTTTGCAGTAATTTTACAGCGAGGAAGAACAAAAATGTAACCCTTCCATACAATTCAGGTCAAATTTATATAGAGTATAAATACTGTTTTGACAGGAAACTGCATTTCCCCAGATGCCCAGAGAGAAAGGCACCTGCAGGTCTTTGAAGGATCATGGGGGGAATCTCAACAGCATAAAGGGCCCCTCACATACAAAACTACAACAGCAAATCCATTATATCTGATGACTTGCCACTGCGTCAAGACAAGTGCAGCTCATAACAAGTATGCTGTGCTCTGGGGCACAATTTCTATGAAGCACATTTGCTCGAGCAATAGAAGGAGTTTGCGCATTTAGGACCATGAGGGCACAGAGCACAGCACACCCGCTTAACTTAGCTGTCAGTGTAGCCCGTATCACTTTCTTTGTGAAGAGGCCACAAATTTACTCACATGTGGTGCACATGCAGCTAAGAAATAGAGGTCATAAATATGTTAGACGGTGTCTTGACTGAGAAAACCTTGACACAGAGAGTAGAGCTACACCTGTAAGTACAAACACGTGCAATGTAACTAAATAATCTAAAAAACAAGAAAATTAAAAATATTTACTCTGAGGTAACTGAGATTAAATTACCTGAAAAATAACTGAGAGTAAAAAAAGAGACCAAAAGTGGTGTGGGGGATGGGGTCTTGCTGCTATAATGGTACCTAAACTGCCATTCTGCAGGATGTGGGAAACAAGTCCCACAAATGCAAGGATTCCCACTGATTTGACTAAAAGGACTACTTTAAAACAAGCACATTTTAAGTGTTAATTGCAATTGCATGAATTGTTATTGATAATTAGAGATATTATGATTTTTTATGATAAAGCAGTAAGGGCCTTGTTATCAGCTCTAATGGTTATATATGGTTATTATAACAAATCCCCCAAATTTCAGAATGTTCTTGCCATGTTTACTTAGTATTAGGCTATTTATACATTCTAAATAGAACTATAATTCAAAATTTGGTATAGACAGTTATTATCAAAACTAACCCGAACCATAAAGTGAAATATCAATATATAAGGAATTAATCTGTTGAGTCAAAGTCCCCTTTGAACTGTAAAACCAGGATCCTCAAATCTAACTGAGAAGAACTTAAGTCAATCTCCTGACTCACACAGAGAGTGTCAGATTTGTAGCAGTCTGTCTACTGACATGATATCACTCTTAAGTGCTTAGCTACTTGGTCTATGAATCAAAAAGACTCCCCATTTTCTCAGCCAATCAGCTCCATTCTTGTTGTGGTTGAGATTTTTTTTTTGCAACTACAACTGTTCTCCTCTGTCGTTATTCCACTACCACGCCAAACTGGCTTCAACCTGTTTTATTCTTCCAAAGAACTGAGGAGTGAGCAGTGCTTATCTCTGCTCTGCCTGAGGTTATCCTGGAATGTAAAAGGGAGGAATTCTCTTATCTGCTCCATTTCAAATCAACTTCACCAATGAACTAATAGGCTGAGATTCCAGTGAATTGTACCCTGTACCTTTATGCACAACCATCCACCCTCAACTTCGTTGGAACTTTCTTGGTCAAGATAAACCTCAGTATTACTTATAATCCCTTCAGAAATCCTGTGCAGCTATATGGACCTAAACCTCCTTTTTTCAGCTGTGTTCAACAAATAAAGCCAAGCAATCTATTTTTATAAAGCACTTTAAAAACAGCCAGTGCAGACCAATGTGCTGAAAATAGAATAAGAAAAAATATTAATATAAATAGTATAAATAAAAATACAACAACCGTAAATGATATAGAACACCAACATCAGAAAAACAATAAAATCCAAATAAAATGAACATTTCCATACTGGCTTCAAAGCCAAACTGAAAAAGCGGGCCTTCAAACCAGATTCAAAAATCTTGCGTCTTCGGCACATCCAACAACAACTGGTCAGCTGATCTAAGAGACCAAGAAAGGGTTTCCAGGTTCAGTAGCTCAAAGAGATAGAGTGAGGCGAGACCATTTAAGGCTTTAAAAACAAATAAAAGGACTAAAATGAATAGGCAGGTAGTGAGGGTAAAACGGGAGTAATATGCTTTGTGCACCAGTTAAAAGCTGTGCGGCAGCATTTTGCACCTGCTGAAGACCCAACAAGGATGACGGGCTAATACCAAGGAGTTACAGTAATCCAGCGGAGTTGTAATAAAAGCATGGATTACTGTTCTGAAATCATCTTTTGACAAGATAGGTTTAATTTTGGCCAGTTGCCTCAGCTGATAAAAGCTGGATTTCACTACTACTCTCACTTGACTGTCAAGCTCAATATCTATTTTAAAACCCACATTGGTGATAGTGGGCTTTTCATGCTGTGCTAGAGGGTTCATGTCCACAAATTGCTCTCCCTGTCACTCACCTTGGTGGCCTCCTCCATTTGTTGCAGAGTCGATCATGAGTTTTCTTATTTTGAATAAGGTACCCTCGTTTCCAGCAGCTTTTATGAGTTTCATTCCACAAGACCTTTCATATATTATTATTATCATTATAGTGCAAATATGTAGGTCCTGCTGTGGGATCTACATGCTGTAGGCCTTTGTTATATGACAGTGAAACAATCACACTAATGGCAGATTGTTATTATGAGGCATCAAAGTTAAATTATCTTGAGAAAAAAAAGACTACAACATACAGTAATCACATTACACGTCATAGATCAGGGGTTGGAATTTTTAGTACAGCATGTTTTTTGGTTTGATAATGATTTATGTGTGAGGTTTGTTTCTTTTGGAATATTGGTCTGTATTTAGTTTACTTTTAATCAACATATTGTTTTTATTCAGTTGTGTTTAAAAGTCTTCTGTAAAGCTATATACTGTGACTTTCTGGAGGTATTAAGTTCCCCTTTGTCTGATTTTGGTTCCCGTCTCATTTCTGTGTTGTGCTTTGTCTTTCAGTGTCCCTTTGTGTCAAGTTAAGCTTTTTTCCTCATTCAGTGGTTAGAATGAGGAAACAGGTTTTACCTTGGTAATTTTGATCCCTTTTGTCTTGTGTTGAGTCGACTCTGTCTTGTTATGTTAATTGTCTGCAGCTGAGTTCCCCACCTATTTCCACTTCCATCAATACCTCTAATGTATATATTGTCGCTGTTTTTTTTTGTTAAATGTTGAGTTGTCCTCATAGCTGTATGCGCTCTAGCTCTGTGTTCTCTATGTTCCTAGTGGTTTCTGTCATTTTGGATTGGATTTGCTCCTTGTAACTTTTGGACTTTTTTTTTTTTACTCCTTGAACTTACCAGCATTTAAGGCTTGGTTTATGGTTTTATTTTGATATCCTGGATTCTGCTATAGGTCCCAAAATAAACACTCTAAACTCCACACAGTGCAATCATAACACAGCAAGACAATTATGACACTATTCTTGAACTTTAGATAGATCTGATAGCATCAAAAAAGTGCCACATGAATGTGCAGACACAAAGTTATTCAAACCCGATTCTGCATTCTGCTAGCTTTACTTCAACTTACACAAGAGTGGTTCAAATATCTTTGTTAAATTATATGAATAGGATTTCCCTCAACTTAAACAAAGTGTGAAACTTTGGGATTTATTTGGGGTCATTTTCCTGTTGGCAGTTCTGTCAAAACCCAAGAGTCAGCTGGCTCACTGATGGCATGATGTTATCTTCCAGGATTTTCCCTGTTATACAATGTGGGTTTCCAGTTCTGGAGAAAATTTGAATAAATTTACTTTTTACTTTTTTTAAAATTTATGTATGCTGTATGCATTTTGTTCATTCCTAAGTTGTGAGTCGACACCAACCAAAATACTGTCTTTAGTTATTATAATTAATTAACATTAACATTTGAAATGTTGAAGACACTTTAAAAGTAACACAAAAGTAACACAAAATTAACTGCTTTTCCAGGAAAACTTTTCAAAAGTACTTAAGGTTTTGTGAGGGTACAAAACCCTGTTCAGTCTTTCCCTCCCAGACTTCTAGACTTCTGATCGGCACACATTTTGTTTTTAGCGTTATTTAGCAATATTTTTTCAAAACTGCACATTTAGACTGGATTTTTTTAAGAACAAAACCCGAAAAACTTAGTTTTGTATGTGTGGACGTAGCCTTAGACGCTCCTGAGATTACTGCAGCCAAGGTTTTTGTGCTGAGCATTGATCCATTAAACGGAAACTTCAGTGATTGCTAACACCAGGTCCTGTGTTTGTTTTTCCTTTTGCAGACACACACGTGATCTGCCTTTGATAATGTCCTCTTTCTGCTATGCCCAGTGGAGCCACAGTACATTTGATTTAAAACTTGTAAAGTTTACTTCCAGTACTGGAAACATTTAGTGGCTTTGCTCTCCTTTCTTCCATTCCTGCTCTTGTTTCTGCAAAGTAAGATTTTGGCAACTTTCTCATCCTGGCCATATTGTTAATAATAAATTTAGCTGATAAAAAGTGTTAAATTTAGGTAGGAAATGTTTCTTGAAGATTAACAGAATTTCTTTTGTCGGTTCACTAACTTTGTTATCCTCATTGTTTTATCATTTATATGTGGATCTGTTGTGCTTTGCATTTGCATTTCTTGCTGTTACTGGTAGGAATCTTGGTGAGTTTCTGTTCACAGTGAGTGGACACAGTGAGTCTGTGTAATTATCAGGTAAGGGGGCTGTTTTCCTTTTCTGCCTCCAGGTGCCAGGCAACCTCACTGTCCTTCACATTCCCCAGTTTCGGTCATGTGACCAGAGTTTGGCTAGAGCCAGCAGAGCATGACCAGAAACACTCACAGACTGCCCTTTCTTCTTTTCCCCCACTCATCCAGGTTTAGGTATTTGATTAGATACAGTTTTATTAGACCCTCAGGAACTCTGGGGTTGGTTGGTCCCCGTTTGCTTCTCAACTCCAACTCCCTAGGTTTTTCCCTGTTTATTTATGGTATTATTTTGAATTAGTTTTTTGAGTTAATCACTAGTTTTATAAAGTTTCTGTGTTTTAATTCACCAGCTGTGAGTAGGGCTCTTAGTAGGACTTTATATTTTGCAGAGCAAATAAAGAATTGATTTTGTAATAAGTATTATTTTAAGCTGATACTTGACTCCTTTTATACTTCTCGTCAAAAATAATTCTCCTTCAAATGAAAATGATTAATTTCATTTCACTTCTTTCCATCACTAAAGTGTGGTACCTGATCTTAGAATGGTTTAAAGTGCACCTGTGTGTAAATCACAGATTAACAGCAGCCAAACATGCCCCAGGCTCCTAGACCAGTCACTGGAACAACACACGGGAAATGGTGCTCAGTGGTAAACAACTTTAGATGATGATCCTCTGTCACATGTCTGAGAAAAGAGCTCATTTGTTTTATTTATTTGATATTTATTTCATTTAAAACTTTCAAGTTTAAAGAAAATTTCTTGTAAATGTCTGAAACTTTAATATTTTAGCCATTTGAGAGGGATGTGTTTGGATGCCCACATCTATTATAATGCAATAATACAAAAAGTTAATCTCAATTAGTTTAAAAGAACTTTTAATTTAAATGAGCTCTAACCTGTGGTTACAGGGATCGTGACCAGATGTCAAGCAGCTCCTTGTCCATTGTTGAATGTGATAGGACTAAGAGACAGCAGTCAGTAACATGATACAGCACCAAGGAACCTCTTCCATATTTACTGTGAGATATTCATAAATTTTTAACATTCCTGCCTTCCTCAGATGTGTTTGCATGCGTTTTGAAACTACACTGAAAAGGATGTCTGTCATTGCATGGAAATTCTAGTTGGTAGGAGTTTTAACTTTTTAAGCTTCTGAGTTAAGATCACTATGTGCTCCTTTGCTGCATGTTTTTATTAAATAAAGAGACAAAATGAAAAACTAGGTAGTAGAAGATTGAGGAGAAGTTAAAGTTTTACTGCATTTGGTGAACACTTTTAAATCTTGTTTTTACTTTCATAAATTTGAAATATTTTACTTTGTTTTAGTGTTATACATGCATTTTTATTTTGTTTTGTAGTATTTATTTTGATTTCAGATAATTTTACTTCATGAAGGACGTTGTTTTATTTAATTATTCAAGCTATCAGCTGTAGTTAACTTGTCTTAGCTGCTGTACCAAAGATATTTCTTTACATCCTGTTACGTGACGTATAGTAAAGGTGTATGTTGTTAATGAGTACTACCTGCAAACAGGTGTAGCAACAAGAAATAAAAGAAATGCAACTTGCCTGGAATGACTCCACTGTTTTGTGCTCACATTCTCACCTCTGCCAGTTAACTGATCCTGTGGCTAATTGTTTAGAGCGTATGAGGTAAAGCTGCCAGCTGGAGGTAATTTATATCTCAGGATTGAATATCAGGGTTACTCTCATGAACACACACCTTCCTTTTTTGTTACTGGTTTACTGACTCATGCAAGAGTGTGTATGCTGTTAAAAGATTAACAAAAGCATTTTTTATGTTCTTGATGAAAACATTTTTTTTAAAGAAAGGGGTAAAATCTTAAAAAGTCCTTTTATTTAGAAAAAAAGCCATTGAAAAATACATATTCATCATGTAATACAGCATGATTAGCTCAGTGACAAGTTGCCTCAGAACCCATGTTCTTTTATTCTCAGTACACACTGTGGACACTGTGTGTCCTGCAACCTCCAGTCTCTCAGCAGACTTTCACCCTTTCCACAATGTAAAAGAAACTCCATTTAATGCATGTTAACATTTGTCTTGGCTGGTACAGGTCATTATTGATATTGTTTCTACAGTATTTACCTCTATGTGCTATTCAACACACCAAATCATTAAATTTTCTACAGAGGGATGCTTCAGTATGAATGTGGCAGTGGTGGCTTGTGGGGGAAAAAACTTTCTTTGTAAACATGTAAAGAAGTTGGTACCATATAAAATGTAACAGTAACAATAAAATGAACAATATTAATCTGAAAAAGATGGAGTACTAAGATATGCACAGACATGTCTCTTTCATCCTTTTTCAGTCTCTTGAAAAGCAAAAGGTCCATCACAAAAATACTTAATATTACAGGCAAAATCAAATGCATCCTTCATTGAACAGTTCTCATTTTTTATGAGCTCTTCGTCTAAAGACAATCTCACTTTGATGGGGTGAGCAAGTTCAAGATTGAGTACTGTTTTTTTTTCTTTTTCTTTTTGGTTCATACATAGTCTTTCCTTTCTAAACCTGGCCCACCGACAGACCGTGGGGCAGAATAAGCCATTCGTGAAGGGTTGTATCGTGTCTCACGAGGCGGACAGGAGAAACAGAGCAGTCCACCGCCCAGAATCAGGAGTGCAGCAGCTCCCCAGCCAATATACATTGCAGCCCCCAGCTCCCTCCGCTGAGCATCAGTGAGTAACGGATTGTAGAAATCCCTGATTATGGTGTTCGCAGACCAGGAGACAGGAATGAGCTGCATGACACCGGATACAATGAAGAAGACTCCAGAGATGATCATCACTTTGGCCTTGGATGCCTCGTCTTCAATGCAGTTGGTGCACTTGGCCCCAGCAATAGCAATGAGCAAAGCCAGGATTGCTAACAGGATGGAGATGACTGTGAGAGCTCGGGCAGCTTGAAGATCTTGGGAGAGGGCGAGCATAGAGTCATACACCTTACACTGCATCTGTCCAGTGCTCTGGACCACGCAAGTCATCCACAGGCCCTCCCAGATGATCTGAGCTGTCACAATGTTGCTGCCAATGAAGGCTGTCACCCTCCACATCGGGAGGGCACAAGACACAATGGCAATAAGCCATCCTAAAATGCAGAGGGAAATGCCAATCAACTCCAGCCCTATAGACATGCTGAGGGTCCTTTTTCCTTTTCCTGCTGAAGGTATGTCACACCTGAGGTAAGATCCCAGAAAAGAAATCTAATACAGGAGAAGAGCCGAGAAGAGAGCCAGGTATGGTTAATTTCAGGCCTCGCATTGGTGTGTGATGATCTTTCACCTCGACTTCACTAGAGCTGATTTTATAAGGCTGGTCAGGTGCAGGGGAGGAGTCTGTGATGAAGCTGACATCACTAAAAGGGGAGGAATTACCTGGACACTCAAGTCTTTCTGCTATCGGCTTACATGGCCAACTTCACAATGGGCCTGACCACAAAGAGGTCTTTTACAGCTAAAAGTGTTATAAGTTTAATGTACAAAAGTATGGGAAGAAAAAAAGATCTTTGTTGTCAAGCAAACCTATTAAAAAAAAGAATATAAATGGAATTTTACCTTCTCAGAAAACGTTTATATAATGAAATTTTGTGAAACCAGTGAAAACTTTCCTTTCACTTTGCAGCTGCTCTTAAAGCTGATAAACCTTCAGCCCAGCCTTCCCTCTGTGATATCATGTTGCTTTTTTTGAAATGCCTGATAAATGAAGAATTCTGGTCTCACTACTTCCAAAACAAACTGTTACTCTCCTGATAATCACTGCAAAAGCCCTTGCTTCTCCTAAGCGAGGGAGTGAAGATTCTCTGCAGCTTTACGAGAGCACAGACTACCTCAGTTGAAGTTAAATCCTTACACATACAAAGAGTAGAGTTATGAGGCTGGCTTTCACCTGGCAGTCCTGTTAACCTTTATGAGTCTTAATGAATCCATCTGTCTGTAGAATGTCCTTGAATTTCTTTTCGTCCAAGACTGTCTCCCTAAGAATGCCCCCATCCCCCAGCACTCTGTAACCCAGGAGTAAAATGGGTTCATTGTTTGGAGTGAGAGTTCAGATAGTTGACTGTGTGTAAGACAAGGTAGCGGTTCTTGTTAGCACAGAGCCTGCAGACATATGGGAGACAGGGAGATGAATAAGTGCTGTGACAGAGACTCTGAGTTGTCTAATGAATCTGAGTGTGCAAAATTAATGACATTTTTCTTCTTTACACCCCTACAATATCAAGCTTGACCATTTTACAGATTCTACTTTTGTTCTAAATTAGTACATTCTCATTTTAGTATGAACAGTAGAGTATAATTGACCAGTCTACCATCAAACAGAAACTTGGTTAATTTTATATCATTACCATTAGTTTATATAACTGCTGTGTAATAGAGCACTGCTTCTCAGCCAATGATGGAAGCAACTGGATTTTGAAAAAGTCAAAACATACATTACTTCGTTGATGCTATGAAATATTATTAATGTGTGTATTTTGCATGGTTTTTCTCAAATGTTGATATACCAGATAGCTCACTCTCAAAAAAGTAAAAAGGAAGAAAAAGCTTCTTTTGGGTGTTCGCTTATTCACATTCACTTATTTTTTATTTATTTTATTTTACACTGCATACCCTATCTGACAGTAACATTCATCCAAAGATCATCGTACACCTCGGATTTCTTAAAAAAAAAACAATCCACTGACATCGATTATTTTGATTGACATTTAATTTCATGTATTTGTTGCTTACACTCTTTTTTTCCTGCCCTTTATACTTTTTAATTTAAATTTTTTGCAATCACTTAAAACAGTCATAGTCACGCAATGATTATTTTTTACATTAACTGCAGGATCCTTTATAGACAGATAAATAGATTATCTTGAAGCCTTAGCAATCAGTCATTTTCAACAGTGAGGGCTCATTGTCAACAGTCAAAATCATCACAAGAGGTTTGTTTAAAAAGGGCGTAAAAACATGTAAACCATGAAAATATTCCAGAGAAACAGATGTAAAAAAGCATATAGATAGATACAGACAGAACACAATGACACCTTATTCTAATCAAAGCATTTATGTGTATTTAAAAATGCGTAATGAACACAATTTAAACTTCAGGCATATAAATGAATAAACTCTCTAAATTTGGACTGCAAATAATAGAACTTTAAAGTTGTTAATCTCCAACAGCAACATGTCTGCACTTAAAATGTAGGACATGACAATATACCAAGACAGAATATGGAATTTCCTTCTGAACATGAAAGCAGAGCGATACCAATTTCTAAGAAATGGCTCTTCTCCTCAACCATGATGGCAAAGATGTGATAAAAGAGCAGATGTTTTTTTCAGACGTAGTCTTTCCTGTCATAGTCACTGGGGACGACGGACTTAGGTTGAGCGTATACCGTTGATGGAGGCCCATGCTTTTTCTGAGGCTTCTGGGGCCGGCTGCACAAGAGGATGGCCCCTCCTATGAGAAGAAAAGCAGCTGCTGCCCAGCCCAGGTACAAAGCTGCACCGAAGTCTTTCTTCTCCCCCGATCCCGTTGAATTGTGGAAGTCCATCATGATATTGTGGGCAAACCATGACACGGGTATCATCTGGCTCAGAGATGCCAGGATAAAGTTCACACCAGCAACAATCATCACTTGAGCCTTGGTTGCCTTTTCATCCACACAGTTGGTACACTTTGCTCCCACAAAGGCTGCAAAAAGCCCCACAATTCCCAAAAGAATGGAGAGGATAGTAAGGGCACGCGCGGCCTGAAGCTCAGGACTTAGATCCAACATGGAGTAATGAATTTTACACCCCATGTAACCTGTGCTCTGGATTCGGCACTCCATCCAGATGCCCTCCCAGCTCGTCTCAGTAGTGATGATATTACTTTGAATAAAAGCTGTTACTTTCCACATGGGCAAAACGCAAGACGCAATGGCAAAGATCCATCCAAGGAAAGCCAGGGCCACTCCAAGAATCTCTAATCCCATTGAAGGCATGTCTGCACTGTGTGTAAATACGAAGTGTCCACTGTCAAGTGTCAAGTGTCAGATGTCCTCAGAGTAGTTTGAAGAGATCTGAGTGATTTATTGAGATTATTGCTGATACGAGAACAGATGGTTTTAAATAGGTGGAGTCACATGGATATTGATTGGAGGAGTTCAAATAGTTAACTGCCCCACCTCATTTGTACTGCCAGAAACAGCCGACTCAGCTTAATGATTCAACTTTCACGGCCTTAGCAGCTCTCCCACCTGTTTGGGTGAGGGGAGAGTAAACAGTGGCTTTTTCTCTCAAGTCTACAGTAGTTAAAGAATAACAGAAAAGTTAAAGGTCGAAGGATGAATGCTTGAAAGTACAGGACAACTTCAGCAATAGTATCATTGTAGTAGTGTGTGGCAAATGAATCAGAAAGAAAATTTGTTAAAAATGCTTATTAATAATGCAAGTTGCACAAATGGGTTTGTGAATGCCATTAGTACTTTATTACACCTTATTTGGATAAACAGTAGTCACTGAAAACCGAACATGATGGAAGTGGTGAAAAGCAAATGGGGGGGGGAGTTCTCTGGAAACCAGTGGGAGTTCTCTGATTATGTGAAGGTTGTATTTGTATATATGTGAAAGCCTCTGCATACCTCTGATAAATTTGATTAAAAAAAAACATCATCCCAAGTTCTATGGAAAGCTTTCACAATTCCACCTAAAAATGTTTCAACTTTAAAAGTTTAGAGATATAAATGTTTTGGAAAAAGCACTTTCATCTGGCCACAAAAAAGACAAGGCCTAGGTTTCTTTCTCTGCTTTTTATAGAAATATCATTTAAAAAATGTCTTTTTAAGACAGGTGATTGATAAGAATGTTGTTCGAGTTAATTTTCTCTTAGTGTAAAGCACACACTGAGTTACTCAAGCAGCCTCAATTTAGAAAGCTTAAATTATTAGATATTATGTCATCATAATAGGGTGTGTAATGTGCTGATATGTACTGCTAAAAACAGCTTCACTGCATCTGTTCAAATGACTAATCTGTCCTTCTGGGAAGTTCTTGACTAACACTACTTGTGGAACTGCAATGCAACACAAAACCCCTCTAACATAATACAGTGTGCACTGATTATATTACTTTCGGGAAACTCTTTTAGGAACATCTGTATTTCTCTCAGTACACACACGTGCTCTTAATAGAAGAAAACACTATATAATAGGCCAGTGTGTTGGAAAATGCATAAATAGTCTGTTTAGGTGTCCTGTGGGTGGGTGGAATGGATTATCAGTGTCCTTTTTCAGAAAATCATTGCATCATTTATTTCAACTTTTATTTCAGTGTGCTGTGGAGAAAAACTTACACTCTGGCCTCCAAGATTTAGCAGAGCTTCCTCATCACACTAACACAAACTGCACGGCATCATTTTCACTTTGTAAACCATTTTACTAACATGAACATTATTGACATGATCATAGGACCACAGCAGTCAAATGCATGGCCTTCAGACACTTGAATGCTTGGGCTTAAATCAAACATTATTCAAGAAATTTATATTTTCTTGAAGTTGTTGAGCAAGCCTTGGCCCATCAGAATAAGAACAGTAAAAATATAAAAAGCCTTAACATTTTATCCTAAGTCAACCTCTGCTGGGAAATGATGCACTCATAGTTTGTCCACACCTCATTTAACCAACAACAACATCATTGTTTCTCTCTTGCATCTGCAGTTTCTTTGAAATGGGAGCTGGCTTGTACTAATATGTTTTCCATCACTTCTGACTAGCACCCGATTGCACTGTTGTGCTGAATGACACATTTTGTAAGCAGCTCTGTGGCCACTGAAAAGGAATTTCTAGTATATTTAGAAGCTCGTAAATATACTTTACTGTATACTAATAAATATATGTAACTTCGTATCTAATGCCTAAGTTAAGAAGAGATGAAATGTTTTCTAATTTGTGTTTCTTGTGGATTTTTAGCTCTTCTTGTTTGTCGAACGGATTAAATCACATGGGTTGGTTGACCTTAAATGAAGCAAGTCGACTATTTTTCTGTCTATATTGTTAAAGTGTACTATTTAAACATAATTTCTTTCATAGTAAATCTTTTTTATATAGTGTTTGCAAGAATTGACATACCCTTTTAAACATTCAAACTATATTTTGAGTCTGTGAATCCAATGCCAAGCAGAAGTGCACAGCAATTAGTTGCAAACTAGCTGATCAATAGAGTCTTTGTGGCTCAGTTGTGACTCGGCAGAGGTTACATCCCCTGCAGATGGAGACTGTTATCTCCGACTCAATTTCACTTTGCAAATGGAGGGCAGGCTACAAAAGAAAGGGAGCACAAGGTGCTCTTCTGAAACAAGCCATCTATTGTTAGTTTCTTCCATCTACATTGAAATAAAATATCCAAAGCTGGAATGCCCCTGAACTGCACTTCTTGGTCAAACATGGCTGAACTCTATAGCCGGTATATGTCCCTGCCTCTGCACACCAACAAACCTTTTGGAATAAAAAGCACAGCACAAAGTGCACTACAAAGAAAAGTTGATAACAAACCAGTTACTGAAAAAAAAGTTTTACTTTTCAACTGAAGTTGTGAAACTTCCTCTTGTCAGAATTTACTTCCAAGTACATTGTGTGAAGATTTCTAAAGGTTAGAAACATCTTGATTTCAGCTTTTTGAGGAAAAAAAATGTGTTCATACTTGCAAAAGAAACAAAAAAATGCACATCATTTTAAAAAAATGTTCACGACTAAAACATGAAACACGGATCAGTCATTTAAACATTTGAAGCTAGCACCAAACATGCATCTACTAACCACAAATTTATAAATGCAGTTCATCATTTCCTCATGTCACACAGTCATACATAGTCTCTTCTGGTGTATCCATTGACTGATATGGTTTTTACAGCTGAGTAGTCAATGCGGGAAGGTGCAGAACCACCACCACTTGGTGCCGTGGTTGATCTGCGAGGGCAGGAGCAGCAGAGCAGGGCTCCCCCTAGAATCAGCAGGCAGGAAGCAGCCCAACCAAAGTACAGAGCATTGCCAAACTCCCTCTTCCCTGTCTCCTCCAGCATGGGGTCATAGAAGCCCAGGACAATGGCGTGAGCTGTCCAGGACACAGCCAGCAGAAGCAGCAGTCCAGCCACCACAAATGTCACCCCAGCAGCCACCATGAGGCGAGGTTTACTGCTCACATCCCGGCTACAGTTGGTGCACTTGGCACCAGCCACTGACAAAATGATGCCCACAATGCAAAGAACCAGAGAGATGATGACCAAGGCACGAGCTGCTTGCAGGTCAACTGGAAGCCCCAGCATGGAGTCATGTACCTTGCAGTGCATCTGTCCTGTGCTCTGTACAGAACAGTTCATCCACAAGCCTTCCCAGATAACCTGAGAGATGACAATGTTCTGGCCGATGTAGGCAGCCACTCTCCACATAGGCAGGCCACAGGTCACCATTACTCCCAGCCAGCCAGCCACAGCCAGAATGATCCCGAGGATCTCCAAACCGGTAGAATACATAGTTGGAGCAGGGGATGAGGAAGGAGCTGAACAAAATTCTGTTTCAGTGCGCTGTGAGATGGGAGGGCTTCTGTGTCGGTGAGCTCAACCCTCTTGAGATGAAGGTGACATTGGATCTCTGTGGCTCAAAGGCCTGTGCAAGGCTTTTAGCGAGAGAGGAAGAGAGAGGGAGAAAGAGATTCTACCTTCTTTATTCAGTTTAGATGGATGAAAGTGGAGTCAGCTTAAGGCGGCATCATTTCTACCTCCAAACTGAACTTGGGTTTCTGGAGACATCAAAGTTTTCTTTAAAATCTGATACAAAAGGATGTCTTATAATATGAGACAACCACAAAAATACATATCATTGTTAATAGAATAGTCCAATGCTGAAATGTACATGAACCCAGGGAGTGTTAGTAAAATGCTGTAGATTTTTTTCTGAAAAACAGTTTTATCTATTTTTACACCAATTAAACATTTACATTTATTTACTGAGATGCATAAACTGAATCGAGTAAAGATACTTTTAAGTGTTTTGGAGTTTGTTTGTTTTTTTAAACTGGATACACAGTATTTTAGTCCATGTGTGCATATTTCTGTGACATGTGACAGAATGATGAAAAACGCTGAATCATTCCCTGAATGAGACCCATGAAGAAAAAAAGAGGAACAATGCCAGCCTTGTTTTTTGGTGGCCAGTCACACAATCCCTTATAGCACAGAAAATACCTACTGGCCAAAAAAAGAAAAAGAAACAGGCATCTAATGAGTCCTCTTTATGTCATTTGAGACCTATCTAGAGATTCTTGGATGACTTTATCCAGTTATATTACCTCATTTTAAGCCAGTTTCCTTAATGACGGCTAGGTGATACTGAAATAAAGTGTGATGGGCAAATTAAACTCTTGATAATCTAACTGACCAGAAAATTAAAAAAAAAAATACAAATCAAGGTGTAGTAATGCCCAGATATTTTCCCATTCAAAAAATATTCACTCACAGCTGTTATGTCTTTTTTTTCTTTGGTACTGTCTGTCCTGCAAATACTTTGGTCAAAGGACTAGAAAATGCCTAACAGTTAGGGATATCTTCTAAAAAGTCTTCACATCTTCTTGAGAATAGGGGCTTGGCTAATAAGTGAACTCCACTAATATACAGAGGTCACATCGGGTCAGTGATTGGCTACAACAGCATTAAAAGGATTTGTTTATCAGCACTAATTAGATTGACCAGTGCTCAGAACAAAGAGTCCAAAGAACTCACTGAAGATTTAAGAAGGAGAAACATAGGTTTACACAAGCTGGGAGGGTCTCTTGGAGCTATTTCTAAATAACTGCAGATCTGAAAATCTTTGGTTCAAATAATTTTACATGAATACAAGTTATTCAGATGTGTCACTCAAACTCTTACCCTCAGATGAAAGAAATTTGTTAGGTTGCTCAGGAACAAGAAAGTAACTGCCAAGACTCAGGCCTGCAATGAACAGTAAACTACTGGAATGTCAGATCTCAACCTTAATGAAAATTTGTGTACTTTGCTTAAAAGTCAGGCCTATGCCAGGAAACGGACCCATTTAAATTCAAATATCCAGAAAGAATTATCCCACAAGCTTGTTGATGGCTACCAAAAGCATGTGGTTGAGGTGCAATTTAACTAAATTTAACTAAAATTAATAGGAGAGTATAAGTCAGTAAAGATGTATGCTATGCAATCATTCCACCCTGAAAAAGAACAATTCAAAGAAATCATTAAGAGGCCAAAATCTCCTTGAAATTCTTGTGCATCATCAGTGTCTGAAAACGTCTGGCCACAACTGTAAGCTGGGAGTAGTAATAGTTCTCCATTCTGCAACCACACAGTCTTTCATCATCATGACACATGCCTGCCAGAAGTCTGTTGTTAGTCAACAGAAATATACTGAATAGTACTCCCTTTGTTGCCAAATAAGTATTAATAATGTGACTTAAAATATAAATAAATAAATACAAAAGCTTTATCGGTTAGAAACAATAGTAGCACAGTGGTGATGCAGTGATTTACCTAAACATGCAAACATACATGGAAATACAGTACATAAAGAAATAACTAAAGAATTTGTACATACAGTACTTTGCTTCATTTATTATTTCGTCAGTTTTGACAAAACCACCTCTGTGTTCCAAAGACGGCTGTAGGGACTCACTGTTGTACCTCTGCTTACCTCTTCTGTACAGATTGACAATTTGTACAACTTTCCCCCCCTACCTTGTTCAAATTTTTACACATTTTTTGTCCTTCCTTGAGAATGTCTTCTTCACAGACACCTTTTCCCTCAGACCATTTGTAATCGTACTTCAATGAACAGACTCAACTGAAGGGCCTATTTCTTGACTATAAAATACTGCTCATCTGCTGTAGTTTCTTTTTAGGCTTTTCGCTTCTACTTTTGTCCTACACTTTTCCAGTTTCTTCAGAACTTTTAAGAAATATCCTGCGCACAATGCCAAGGTATGCACAACTATTTTAAGTAATGTAACTATTTGGCTAATAGCTATTTGGTAAACACCTTGTTGGTGTGAAAATATTAAAATATTATTTTATGGCTGTCAAACTGTGTTATATTTTGCATCATATATTATATTTCGGAGATTCAAGTAAGGAAATGCTGCGTGTTGTTACAACAGGTTGATAGTATGTTAGTAACAAAATACCTAAGTTACCTGTTATGTGTAGACACAACACTGGTTCCTCCCTGAGTTCTCTTTTTATGTTTGTATAAAAATAAAACTCACTCAGGTGTCTTCTGTACAAGCTTTTTATGCTCGATTGATTCATATTATCAGATACAATGACTGGATTGAAAAACAGTGAAAAAGCAGCCAGTTTCCATATAAACACTGTGAAAGAGCTCAGAAAGCCTGGAGCACTACTCAGTATCACTTTAAAATTTACAGGTAAGTCCGGTTCCATGGAGGAAACATGAAAAGAAATGGGGAGTGGCTGGAGACTTTTGCACAGTACCATGCATGGATAATATGTTATGGGAGCTTTAAGATGTTCTTTCCTGCGTGCCTCAGCTGTGTTGACCATTTCTTGGTATCACACATGTAGCAACTCGCACACCTTGCTCAACATTTACCTGTTATGGGAACCAGTCTGACCTGTTCAATGAAGGTGCTCCTGGTTGTTGTCACTGTACACTAAAGTGTACTAATCCTAAGTATAAATGTATACCAATTATTGTTAACATTAAGCTGAAGAATTTCTTTTGTTGTTTGATTTGATTGCTTTTTAATTGTTATTTAAAAACAGGCGTCTGTTGTTGAAAAATACTGTAGTGAACTAATCCAGTTTAAGCTAATACAGCTTAGTGCAATCAGCATTGTTACAGTGATTGAAAGCACCATGAATCATGTAAGGAAATAGTAAAATAAAAGGAAATAAAAGCTGTTCCTGTATAGAGCTGTAACGGTCTACACAGACTTTACGAGTTTTTCCCCAGGGCAAAATACAACCTGACAACAATTCTTATAGAATTCAAAACAACACCTGCCTGCTTGTATTTATCATAGAACAAACAGCATTCTTTTTTGGGGCAGGGATAGCTCAGTAGGTAGAGTGGTGGCCCCATGATCGGAAGGTCGGGGGTTCGATTCCCTTGAACAGCTACCCTGAGGTACCCCTGAGCAAGGTACCGTCCCTACACACTGCTCCCCGGGCGCCCAGTGGCTGCCCACTGCTTCACTGAGTGAATGGGTTAAATGCAGAGAGGGATTTTCCCCACGGGGACCAATAAAGTACACTTTCTTTCTTTTCTTTTCTTTTTTTAGGGGGGCGGTAGCTCTCATCTCAACCATATGAGCATCATAAGTTGTAAATTAGCAAGCCAAAAGTAGGTCCGTCTAAAACGGGCCAACTGTCGTTTTAAGTTTTCTTGAAACCTGTTCAGTCACAACGACATCCATATTTGGTGCGTTGTTATGTTGTGTCGTGCAGACTAGTCTCTGAAGTTGCGAAACATTAAAGGGCACGTCGATGTACTCATTGAGATTAGTTCTTAACATGTCATCCTCTTGGCATTACAATGCCCACAAATGCAGCTCGCTCTAAACTGAAACTGGGCACAAACAGTTTGCATGGTACTTTTATCTATTGCATTACATCTGATCAAGCAGTTTAAATTTAAGGTTTAGTAGCGCTGGGTGGTTAGCACTTGCGTTCATCCTCATGCCCTGGATGTTTTTGTTTATTTGGCAACATAAACAGAGCAAGCACCTTCTGTTTTTCTAACACAAGTTGCAAGTGGCCTGTACTTTTTGAACACCTGTTAATTAATTTTGTGTGTAATGTGGTGGTTTGTATTTAACGGCATTGCTCAATGAATCATTGTATAAAAACTAAATAACCTGTTGTCATCTGTTTGAACAGAGATATTAATAGAATGTATTAAGGGGCTATTAGGAGTACTACTGTCAACAGACCTGACTTCAATAAGCTCCAAATAACAGATTAAACAAGAAAAAGACCACTGTGAACAAACACACACAGACATCTTCCAAGAGTGTGATTTTAAACCACTGCCCTATGAGAGTAAATATTAACAGGTGTGTTTTACACAGGATGTTATCATTTCGGGTCTAAAGAAGCTCCTATTTGGCAGACTGAAAGATTTCAGGTTCCTGTTGGTGTCATGTGATAATAAGACACGGCAAAAACGAGTGAGTCACTGAGCAACACACCATGTTGTGCCTAAATCATCCACTGAAACTGTGACACTACCTGAGCAACTGGCACGCAGCCCCCAGTGATGATATCATACAGATACAAGCAAACCACAGTTTTATCTGATGAAAATCCTAGACAGTATAACAATTTCCCTTACATCAGAAAATCTAACTTTTTCCATAGGAACCAGTAACAAAACATTGATCTCATATACAAGAAGATACCTTGAGAATATGACAACTTATAACTTATAAACAGGTGCAAAAACTATTAAATAGGTCAGGTAGGTTTTACATACAAAGCGTATGGGCCTTACAGCATATAAAATAACACACAACCCCTCATCTGCAGTTTTATTTTGTTTATTTCTTTGCATCGTAACCCTTCAAGTTTGACTAAAGGGTTGGGCAACTGAATAACAACCAAAGGCAGCCGTTACTGTGAAGTCTGAGCTTGTTCCAGACAACTCCCTTTGTCGTTTTCCCACAGCTCAAGCGTTCAAGTCTCTTACCTGTTGTATCAGAATTTGTACTGTTGGCTTTTGCAGGGATACTTACGCATCGTTATGCTTTTTAAGCACAGTTTAATTACTTGATCGCATGTCTTGGCAGTTTTTTAAGTAACATTTTTTAACAGTTACATTTAAATTTTGTTCACCATCTGAATCTTAAAATGATCTTACATGTATGTGAATATTTTCTTATTACCCACGAGTTTGACACGAGGAGTCATGAGGTAAATGATTGCAGCATAAGGCCTATCAGGAGTAATCTGGCCCTGAAAAATCTCTCCTCAGAGTCTTAATTGTGAAAATTCCTCCCAGCCTCCTTGTGTCTGGAACCTAATCTCCATAGCCAGGCTCAAGTACCTTTAATGATCCTACCTTGGAAAAAATAGAGGTATTATGGTCCTTACTGCAGTTCTGGCTCTAAAACACTGCCTCTATTCATTTCGGGGACAATCTGATTCTCCCTCTACCTCCCTTAGCCCCCACTCACTATTCCCTCTTTTAGTAATAGTCTGTCACCTGAAATCACTGTTCCTGGTGTTTGCTATTTCTCTAACATCTCAACCCTGATGTCTTCAGAATACTGTGGAAAACTATCTGTAAGTCAAGTGGGATCTGGACTGCAAAATATACATTCTCTCTGAGGACATCCTGTAAGAGCTGCAAGTATTTAAGGACTGACATCACTGCAAGGTCAGCTTTAAACCTTTTTACTCTTTTCATGCTAACTAATATAAATTATTTTCTTGAGGCTGTAAAGGAGGTTGACAACAAATCTATCATTCTTTTTCATTCATTTCAGCATGAAATAGCATTCTCTTTACATTTGCTGACAAGCAGGGCATGTGTGCTTTCAGTGAATGATAAGAATGGTGTGAGTGCACCTGCACAGTGTAAAGTTTATGAGAGTCTTTTCTAAAAAGCTGTTTTGGAAGACATTTGGGTTCAGCTAATGTACATTTAAACAACTATTCAATTCAGATTAAGTATTATTAATATTAGTTTATATTATTTGGACAGTCAGGATTTTCTTTCTCTAGACTGAGGCATTATTGAATTTCAGAAATAACTTGTTTTCAGTGGATCTGTTATCCTGACTTGTACAGTTAATCAAAAAAAAAGGTTAACTATACTACAAAAAAGTATAACAATTCGATCTGTATATTTAGGAACCAGTTGGAGAAGCTTTTTTTTTTCATAGTTCCTCAAAACCTGACATTTTACATATGCATGATTGTTACTTCACAACAGTAAAGTAGTTTCAGTCATTGTTACTGCAACACATCAAAAAACATGGGACAAAAAATATCTTCTATGGGCAATGCTTCTGCCACACCCGTGAGTCATAAGGTAGCTTTTCCACCTGCAACGATTACCCAACTGAGACCAAAACTGACATGATGATACACGTTTGGGGTTGAGATTAGGGATGAGAACCGTAAGGACGTCACAGCTCTGTGTAACTTTGCATGTGTCAAGCCCCTCCTCAGTTAAGTATAAAAAAGGCCCGTTCCAGACTTATTCAAACATTTACACTTGGGGATCTTTCAAGCAAGACTAACTTTCTGGACATTTTTTGAAATACTGCAAGAAATTTTCTGAGGAAATATGGCTTCGGCTGGCTTTCAGATGCTGGGCACTGCCCTGTGCATTATTGGATGGATTGGGGTCATTGTTATCTGTGCTTTACCTCAGTGGAAAGTTACAGCCTTCATCGGCCAGAACATTGTCACAGCTCAAACTACATGGGAAGGCATCTGGATGACCTGTGTAGTCCAGAGCACAGGCCAGATGCAGTGCAAAGTTTATGATTCAATGCTGGCCCTGTCTTCAGACCTCCAGGCTGCTCGAGCCCTTACTATCATCGCGATCCTGCTTGGTGTCATTGGCATCCTACTGGCCATGGCTGGAGGGAAATGCACCAACTGTGTGGAGGATGAGAGCTCAAAAACCAAAATTGGCATTGCAGCTGGAGTGGTCTTCATCATTGCAGGTGTTTTGTGCCTTGTCCCAGTGTGCTGGACAGCAAACGCCGTCATACAGGAATTCTACAGTCCAATGTTAATTGCTTCTCAGAAGAGGGAACTGGGAGCTTCTCTGTTCATTGGCTGGGGAGCAGGAGGCCTCCTCATCATCGGTGGTGCATTCCTCTGTGCCAACTGTCCTCCCAAGGATAACTACTCTGCCAAGTACTCAGCTCCCCGTTCATCTGCTCCAGCTGCAAACAAGGGCTACGTTTGAGGAGAAACAAGGAAAAGGAAAAGCTGAGAAAGCCAAGAGACTAAAAAAAAGACATGAATCAAATGCGTTGTGGTCTTATTGATTGATTCATGTTGACACTTTAAATATTTCAATATTTCTATCGTACTTGTTTGAAAATTGCTAAGAAAAAAAGCCCACCGCACCCAAAACTGGGCGTGGTGCACACAATGTCCCATACGGTGGAGTCACAAAATGCTGTAAAGTTCATCATGCTACTTGGATTTGTTGTATTTTTCATTCATTCATTTTCCTTTGATATTATCCATTTGTATCTTTTTGCATAACATTTCATGTGTGTTCAGTGTGTTTTTTATTCATAGACGTTTTTAAGCTGTAAATAAAGATGCGTTTTAAGCACTGCTCAACCAACATATTTTGTGAGTTTATCCTTTTTTTATTTATTAAAACTGTATAATGTTAAGATTAAATGAAGTCTTATAAAAGAGGATATGAGGTAACACCTCTGTCTCACAACAGAGGTGTTACCACCCATAACCATATTTCAGTTTATAGAACTAAATCAGTGTTTCTTTTTTGTTGGCCAAAAAAGAGTCCAAGCAGACAAAACTTATACAAATCAGAAAACAATATAATTATTAAATATATTGTAATATAATTAAATATAATTAAATATAATATATCTAAGTACACATTTAAAAAAAATGATTAGTAGATATATATAAGATACATATTTATCAAATCACTACTAGGAAACATGACTAATTTTTATGTAAAAATTCTTAAGCATTCTAATTCTTTAGTAGATGCATGAGCAGCTTAAAGATTTCCATAATGTACTTTAAAAAGAACAGTACAGTACCGTGAAAAAGTATTTGCCCCCGATTCATTGGTTTTTGCATATTTGTCACACTTTCAGATCATCATGTTTCAGATCATCAAATAAATTTTACTAATAGTCAAAAAACTCAAGTAACTACAAAAGTAGTTTTCAAAATTGGTTTCACTTATTAAGGGAAAAAAGCAAACGCGGTTTGTTTAGCCGTCGATAGGACGACTTACTGAGTTTCTTATCATTGGCCTTCTGCATAACCAAGTTTTACTAGTGCTTCAGGGCACAAACTGTTTGCCCAATTTAAGTGTGAAAAATGTGCAAAAAATAAGAAATCAGAAAGGGGGCAAATATTTTTCACAGCACTGTATTCTAGGAAAATAAGGCACTCCTTTTCCCTCCAAAACTGCTTCCTCTGAGTGACTCTTTAGTGAAGCGCTCCCTATCTGAGTAATCACTTGGCCAACACTGCCTCTTGCTGCAAAGAAGATATCACATCTTGCAGTTTTTTGTCTGACTGCTGAGTGAGACAAAAAAACTGTTTCAACAGTCAAACGGTAGCATTTTAACCTTAAAAAAATCTGTTAAACCTGAACCTTCAATACATCAGTATAGTATAAATGAACAAGGTTATTCACTTATCTGATTAAAGATTTAAACATTTAGCATAATGTTTGTGTAGGTTCTCAGTCATCCAGATCATGATATTCCAAGGAGCTTGAAAAAGAAGCGACTGGACTTCTGTAAGTTTTTGACAAGAGACCATCAAATAAAACAGGAAATTGCTAACACACTCAAACATATGAACTTGTCCCAGAGACAGGAGATAAATACAAGACAGCAGGAACAGAATGGGAACACAAAAGAGGATTAAAACCCTATAGCCAAATTCAAGCAGTAAAAACACGGATTTCAATATCACAAGGAAAGTAAAGCTAACATGGAGCTCGAACATAAATCCAATCTCAAAACCAAAAGAAAGTCATAAACCCCCAAAACACAGAATAAACCTTAAGAACTTTGGAACAGGAACACAGAACTAAAGACATGAATTAGCACCAAAAGGAACTTGTATCAGTTGTAAGCAAATCAAGGCCAACTCAAGTAAATCAAAATAAACACTAAGAAATAACAGAAATCTAAATATCAACAATACCGACTAAAACTAAAGAAAACTTAAATAGTCCCAAAACTCAAAACTCTGGATCCCAGACAGAAAGACCCTGACATTTATAGCATATTTAAATCAACTGACCAAAGTGTTTAGAGGCCATACAAAATATA
Source organism: Haplochromis burtoni (assembly GCF_018398535.1). NCBI lineage: Eukaryota > Metazoa > Chordata > Actinopteri > Cichliformes > Cichlidae > Haplochromis > Haplochromis burtoni. The sequence continues at coordinate 121,412 of NW_024582514.1, forward strand.
CATACAATTAAAAGTGCCTGAATAAAGACATTAGAAACATAATTAAACAATAATAGAAATAAATAAGACTCTGCTTGCACAATGATAAACCAAGAATATTCTTTTAAAAGTCAGAGAAAATAAATAGGTTTTAAACAGCGTAGCGTGGCTTAGCATATTTGATTCTGCATTTTCAGCATATTTTTACATCAAATGTCCTTGCTATTGCAACCCAAAAAATTTAAAAGAAATAAAAGAAACCACAGAAGCAAAAAATTATTGTTGTTTGCTTTTTCATTTTTTTATCCAACCTTGAAACTCTGGATTTCTGGCTGGTCAGCAATAATGAAGGTCACTAGGTCTGTTTGTGTGTAAACTCATCTGGCCAATGGCAGTTGACGACTGTGGTTTCGCATTCCCTTATGTCTGTGTCTCTTTTATTTCACACAACAAACTTTAAGCACAAGCTTACAGCATTTCCTCTGCACTCTTTTTGACCTTAATGTTGGAGAAATTAAGACAACAAGATGGCTTCTCAGGGGATTCAGATCACTGGTATAACAATGGCTATAGTTGGCTGGCTCTTGGAGATCACAGCATGCGGCTTACCCATGTGGAAGGTCAGTGCTTTTATTGGTGCCAACATCGTCACAGCTCAAACCTTCTGGAAGGGCTTGTGGATGGACTGTGTGGTGCAAAGTACAGGCCAGATGCAGTGCAAGGTGTATGACTCGATGCTGGCTTTGGAATCTGACCTACAGGCTGCTCGTGCCATGATTATCATCGCGATCCTTGTTGGAGTCTTTGGACTGATCTTGTCAGTTGCTGGTGGAAAATGCACTAACTGCATCAAAGAGGAGCGATCCAAAGCAAAAGTCTGCATCTGTTCTGGGGTTCTGTTCATCATCTCGGGATTTCTCTGTCTCATTCCAGTCTGTTGGTCTGCCAACGCCGTCATCACCAATTTCTATAACCCAATGATGATGAATTTCCAGAAATATGAGCTGGGATCTGCACTGTATATTGGCTGGGCCGCTACTGGGTTGCTCTTAATGGGAGGGGGGCTCCTGTGCTGGAACTGCCCACCTAAATCTGAGCGCCGCCACTATGTGCCCAAATATGCACCTGGAAAGTCAGTCTCCACATCAAGAGAATATGTTTAAGGTGGTATTCCATTTCCACATGGACTCTCAAGGTCACAGAAATAGCAAAGGTAGCAAACTGGAGATTGCTTTAAAACTAAGATATAAATTATCCACATATTTGAGATAATGTAAATATGGCTTAAAACTACTGCTTGTTGAACGATGAGGTTTGGTCATGCTTTGTGTGGTTGTCAAGGTGATCTTTTCCACATCGGATGTTTTGTTTGGCCAAACATGTGAAGCTTATATCATAAACAATGGCTGCATTCCATTTGGAGGTACCGGCAGGGCTTTGAGACTGAGTCATTTGATTCATTGTCACATCTGCATGAAATGAAATGTTATTATTGTTACCGCTGTACTATTCCTTATGTGATTTCTCAAAAGGATTGGTGTAAAATACTTTCCTTAAACACCAAAGTATTCTGTGAAAGGGGCTTTTGTAATGTCTAATTTATAATGGAATGTAGCTGTGTTCAGAATTTCTGTTATTTGTAGCATCATTATGATCGGTGTAAATTTTAAGTCAGTTTTCTGTCAATGACAAATTGATTAATATTTATATCTTCTCTCACATATTATCTAAACAACCAGCAGCACATATATAACTGCTACTCAAGAAATGTGTCTTTAAAATTGTTTTCTTTTGCAAAACACTCTTTCTTGCCTTTGATGTATCTTCCTGAAAATAGAGAATTCTCTCCATTTTTCTGTTGGTGATCACTTGTAACATTTCAGCACTGCAAATAAACTGAACTTTGTTCTGCATTCTTGCTTTTTATTTTGGTCAAATTTTAGTGTATAAACTATATTAAGGAGACAGGTGAATGTTGAGGAGTAGTAAAATGAAAGTCAAGCAAAAGGTGAGGCAAGTACACAATCCTCTACTGTAACTAAAGAGCAGATTAAGTACATCATTACTCTGATAATCTATTTTGCATGCCAGTTTGTCTCAAAATATGCCATAGATCAATACTGAAATATAGTATAATAAAACTATCAACGTGAGCAATAGCTGTAATATGACATAGTGAGGATTTTTTTTTATAACTTAAACGCACCCATTGTTGTGTTAACAAGCTTTAGTTTCAAATTTTTATAAAAACCTAAATCATATATCACTCCGTAAGAAAAAGGTGTGTTCTACTAACAAGCGAAAGTGTGAAAGTGGTTGGTAGAGCAGTATCGGGTAACTGGTATAACATGTGAGCACTTTGTTTTTACCCAACAGACATCTCGGTCATGGGATGTTATGGGTTTTCTTTAAAGTATCACCGTCAGCTGTATTTTATCCCATTCCTTTTATGTGATTATTATCAAAACTAAAACAAATAATCCAGTTTCTGTATGTACCTTTGATCGCCTGTCAGATTGGCATAAAGTATATGAGAGAAATACCTATAGGCAGGCTACAGAGAAAACATTGTGAGTCTAAATGTGTTTGTTTTGTACCTCATCACGTTTTTTCAAAAGCTTTTATTTTAGTTTTAATTTTAAAAAATGACAGCTAACAATTTAATTACTGAACCACAGAGAGAAGCAGCATGTCAGCTTTGTTATTCCCTAAATAAATGAAATGAAGAAATACTGGCGAGTGTGTTAAACAAAATAAATAGATGAAAATAAATCAAATTAAACCATGTGCTTCGTTTTAGCTTATGGCCATACCACCTTGAGCTCACAAATCCATCTGAATTTAGAACTAAACATTTAAAACAAATTTTCCAGTAAAAATCTATTTAGCTTCAAGTTACTCAGTTTTAGTGAGTGTGTGAAGGATGGAAAGGGGTTATCCCAGTTTCAGGTACTTTAAACTTGACAAGTGATTGTTTCATCCAAACACTTATTATCACTGTGAGAAAAAGATCCACATATGACACTGTGTTTTGTTTTGTTTTGTTTTAAAAGGAAGCACTATAAACATTTTGTTTAATATTAGATTTTATATTTAACCAATTGCCTGATTATCTAATCAGCTGTAGGCTAATTATCCTTGTGTGTGTGTGTGTGTGTGTGTGTGTGTGTGTGAGTGTGTGTGTGAGTGTGTCTGTGTGTGTGTGTGTGTGTGTGTGTGTGTGTGTGTGTGTGTGTGTGGGTGTGATCACCAGTGAAGGGCAGGGAGGGGGCATCACAGTTTAAGCTGGTTTCAGGCACGTTAAAGTTGATAAGGGATTGTTACCAACCAACAGGCCAATAATGATTATGAAAAGAGATCTGCATATGAAACTGTGCTATTTAAAAACAAAAGGCAGGCACTGTTTAAAAAAATCTGTGGCACTCCTTCAGCTTTAGAAGCAGAGGAATCTTGTTTGGCCAGAGGAACTATCTGACAACAGGACTGCCCTCCTCCTTCACATTCTCTCGCAAAAAACAGAGCTGTGTCACTCTGCAATTGAACCTGTCCACCGAAAGACTTTTCTCTCCTGGTGTAGACGAAGCTGCTAGACAATGGGGAAGATTGGCAAGGAAACAGCAGGTCAGGTCATAAGCTTCATAGGCGTCATTGGGGTGGCAGTGGCCTGTGGGATCCCCATGTGGCGAGTTACCTCTTTCATTGGAGCCAACATTGTTACAGGCCAGATTGTATGGGATGGTCTGTGGATGAACTGTGTGATGCAAAGTACTGGACAGATGCAGTGCAAGCTGAATGACTCTCTCCTGAGCCTGACGACTGATCTGCAGGCTGGCCGAGCACTAGTCATCATCTCACTTCTCTTTGGATTTATCGGCTTTATCATCTCGTTTGTTGGAGCCAAGTGTACCAGCTGCCTGGAAAAAGATGCATCAATGGCAAATGTGGTGATCATAAGTGGCTGTCTCATCATTATCTCTGCTATCCTGATCTTAATCCCCGTCTGCTGGTCTGCAGCTTTCACCATCTCAGACTTTCAGAACCCCTTGACTGTAGCAACACAGAAAAGGGAGATTGGATCTGCTATCTACATTGGATGGGGCTCAACTATACTTCTTCTGATCGGTGGGATCATCTTAACCACCTCCTGTCCTCCCCAAAAACAAATGTATGGATACCCTAGCTACCAACAACCAGTGTATGCTTATTCAAGACCAAACTCAGCCGCATATGGCCGTGTGTATGCTCCACCATCCAACCAACCATACACAGTCGCAGGTGGTTATGCTCCCAGCAAGCCATATGCAGCACCAGCCTCATATCCTGCTTCACAATATCTATAAAAATGAAGGAAGAGATCAAGGACAGAGACTGAAAACCTTGCCCTGATAGCTGCTGGACTTTGAAATGACCACTGGGAAATACAATCACACGAAAATATCAGATGTACAGACGGCATTATTCTGATACACTGATGTAAAACAACTAGACTTCTACACATACTTTTATCTTTAAGATTGTGAAGCTATGATGTAAAAGGAATCTGTGTGTGTGCTGAAAATTGCATTGCTTTTCACAAGGAAGTCACTGTCTGATATATTTATTTCCCTGTTATGAACTACAGATTTAGCAGTGTGCTTCTTTTCTGTAACTGCCACTTTATCTTGTACATTTTCATATGAATTTCAATAAAAACATTTGTCTTACCTGTAACCTGCCTGTTTACGGAGTCATTGTTTATTAAAACATCATGAACAATTATCTACATAAAAAAATAAGTTCAGATCCCTAGATCTACACCTACGTAAATTTTCTGCTAAAATCTTTAAGAAATTGATAGGTAACAAATGATATTAGTGTCTGATTCCACAACACAAAATAAAAATAAAAGTCACAAGGAGTGCGGTTTATTCTTTGATAATAATGTAAAATATTGATAGTGATATCAACAGAGTGGAAAATAAATTGGAAAAAAATCAACTCGATTGGTACAGTATTTCTGATCAATTAAAAAAATGAAAATAAAAATATACAAAACAATAAATTGACTCAAAGCTATGATCAATTTCTATTATGTCTAAGGACACCTAAAGTAGGAAGGCATCTTGTTAGAGAATGCCTCGACATCCATTGAAACTAACACCCGCGTTTGTTTGTAAAGCCCGAAACCAGTGACTGAACCGGATGTCCCAGTAACCTGCCCAACCAATGGTTGACCAGTGCAGAGGATTGTTTGAATGAGGAATTTTTACATCCCTCATTTACATACTGACGTGCATCTGATCGAAACTAAGTCTAGTCTGCGTACAGATAATGTGAAGAATCTGGCTGGGCTGGTAAATCATTCTGGTAGTGGTTTCAGGTCAGAGGGAAGGATCATTTGACTCCACCTTCAAGAGAATATAAGCACCTTTATATGTGCCATGGTCTTAGTTAGAGTTCACAACCTAAGTGGACGTGCTCGTGAAACCTTTAAATCCTTTGCTTCGTTCATCTCCAAGGGACTCAAGCCTCATCATGGTGTCAATGGGACGACAGATGCTGGGCTTTGCCCTGGCAATCATTGGCTTCGTGGGGACCATCGTCACTTGTGCCTTGCCTATGTGGAGGGTCAGCGCCTTCATTGGAGCCAACATTGTGACGGCGCAGATTATCTGGGAAGGTTTATGGATGAGCTGTGTCATGCAGAGCACTGGCCAGATGCAGTGCAAAATCTATGATTCTCTGCTGGCTCTTTCTCCAGATCTCCAGGCTGCCAGAGCTCTTGTGGTCATTGCTATCTTGGTTTCTTTTATGGGGGTTATCGTCGGCATTATTGGAGGAAAGTGCACCAACTTTGTGGAGGAACCAAGATCCAAAGCCAAAGTGGCCATTGCTGCTGGAGCTATCTTCATCTGTGCTGGTGTGCTTGTTCTCATCCCTGTATGCTGGTCTGCCAACTCCATCATCCAAGATTTCTACAACCCTACCCTGATAAGTGCCCAGAGGAGAGAGATTGGGGCTGCACTCTACATTGGCTGGGGCACAGCTGCACTTCTAATCCTGGGTGGTGCCCTCCTCTGCAGCTCCTGCCCACCCAGAGAGAGCCCAGAGTATCCAGTGAAGTATGGCGGTCCCAGGTCCACAGCCACCAGCCGAGCCTATGTCTGAAATTCTACTGAGAAGGACTATAAATTATTTTAATTTTCTTCAGTAACACTCCTTCATTCTGATTGTCTAATTATACCACAATTTGTATGTCACTTTCTGTGTTAAGGTAACAAGCTATTCTGACTTTCTGTGAAATTCAGAATTCTTTGGTAGACACATGAGGGTTGTGTTTCTTAGACATCAAAAGTCCAAAGATGTGTGAATCACAGAGCTTCCAGCACACCCCAAATCTGGACTGAATGAAACTATTTTATACTGAGCTTGTATCAAACCTAACTATCCTCTGAAGTCTTGTGGGAAATCAAACCTGTGCTTGAAGGATGCTATACAAGTCAATGTGTATTGTACTACAGTTATATTATGAATTTATTGTAAACAATATTTAGAAATATCTCTATTCAGCTGCAATATGAAAGTACTGCTTTTGTTTACTGAGCTGATTTGTAATAAAACATTTTACCTAATTATATAATTTTGTTGGTGTCCTTTTAGATCACTCAGAAATTTGTTTACTGGTTTAAATGAGGTGTTTTTCTTTTTTTCATATTTTTTTCCTATTTATCTTGACAATAATGTATTTATCATTAGGCCTACACAGAGCCTAAGCAGTTAAAACATTTAGCTTTTGTTGCTGCCTTCATGGCAACAAAAGCTAAATGCTCCTTCGTGGCACCTTTTAACAAGTTTAGCCAGTTTCACACCATGACTGCCAGCGATACCCTTTTCATAAAACTGATTTTGTGTGTTAGTCAGTGAGTAAATAGAACACCCATAACACCCATAAGACACTACAAGTTAAAAATAATGTCAATTAAAAGGCATTTAGTTTCGTTGCCCATATGGTAAACAGGTGACAGTCACAGCACTTCAGTCTCTAGCTAAAAGACGCATAAGGGAGTAACATGTTGTGCAACTTTTAAATGCAAGTATTTAGTGAATATCAGCTAACACAAACTGTTTGCCACACAGTGTGTCTGCTAGATAAAGGTACAACAGTTTCATTCATCTCCCAGGGAGAGAAAAGAATGAGAGATAACCAGAGATTGAGAAATATGTAAGAAAGGCACGTCAGCACAAAAAGAAGAGAGGTTATGTTAAAATGTAAAGACTGTTAGGTGTCTTTACATGAAGCATGTAATGTGCTCATTAAAAATCAGGTGTTACATCTTTTTATGGTGTTTCGATAAATTTGATTTTTTTTTCATGTAGTGAAATTTCCTGCAAAACAAACTGAGGTATGCTAGCCTCAAGTCATTGTAAGTTTAATGGGCTTGTGATGCTTAGATTACTTCACACCAACTGTATACTGCCGTGTATAAGTACAGTATCAACAGCATGCTGTCAGTGTAGGGGATGGAAATCACCCAAGGTAGCTTGTTGAATTCACTTCATCCACAAAGAGCAGTAAACCTCAGTTCAGCAAAAGCAGCAGCACAGGTCAGCTGATCAAGCCTGTGCACAAAGAAAGTATACTAGAACGCACAACAGTAGAGATTGTGTTGTGAATCTTTTACCCACGCTGAATAACTACAACCAATTTTAAGGTTCCAAAACTGCTGAATTCCATTTTTAACCCTGTTGTTCAGGGTGTGTTCGCTACAGTCACACAACCTGTTATGTCTGTCCATTGTTATCTAGTATCACATTCCAGAGTTTCTCTTTGTGGTTAGACAGTGAATCTGCTGAAACCAGCTGGGTTGATTACTCTGAGCTCTGTCACATGTCACTGACATCACAGCCTTCTTCTCTGAACGAACGAAAAATAACAACTAGGTTTTGGTTACTCAATTAACAGAAACTCCAACGTGTTGTTTCTACTTCCATTCTACATAAAACACTTATAGTAGTCTTGAAATAAATAGTTGACATTTGAACAAATGTAAATCCATCCATCCATCCATCTTCATCCGCTTTGTCCGGGGCCGGGTCGCGGGGGCAGCAGCCTAAGCAAAGCAAACAAATGTAAATATAAGGAAATATTTATGAAAACAAAATCAATTTGGCATTATGTTGAATAGATTTCTCACTACTAGTATTCAGATTGAGGGATTAAGATATATTTCACTGATCCTCTCAGGGAATTTTATTCTATTTATTCAACCCATCCTAAATATTTAGAAGAGCAAACAGCCAGTATATTGAGTCCAGATGTGAGCAATTGCCTTGATCAAGGGCACAGTGACAGGAGAATTAAATTAACACATGTGACATTTTGACAAAAAGACAAAAAATAAGAAAAACTAAATCTTATCAACATTTCAAAATGTCAAACAAACTGAAATACTGATGCAGTGTCTCATTTCCTAGAGAAACGTGTGTGAGAACAGATAAGCTTTGGCACCGTTCATCTAAGGTTTTGGATCATTAGGACACATTTTAAACAACAAAATAGAGTTCTGTCTAATTAACATCCAATATTGATTTATTTAAAAGTAATTTATCCAAACCTTCATCAGTGACATTGTGAATCAAGCTAGATACAGGATCACTTCACAACAAAGCTGAAATTTTCTCAGACCCCAGACATAATGGAGAAGACAAATATATATATTTATAAAGCAGATAAAGACAATTTTTCATATGGGTGTTACAAATAATATATACTGAAAATGAAAACACGCCTGAGAACATGAGAGCAAAGCAGAAACAATGAGCCCCTCCCTGTTTACGGAAGCTTTTACTCAGTACTTGGATGTCTGTGTTTTGTTCCTTTTACGGTAGTTCTCACTATGACCACATTTCACCATGACAGCACATACACTTCGACACACACTGACTCACAAAGCGAAATCAATACCACCTGCTCTATTGCGGCTGAAAATCTGTTTACAGAGTTTACAGATTTGGAGTTTACATATTGCACCTTTATCCTTTGTTTTTGTTGAAAAAATGTATTTTGTTTTGGTTTTTGATGCTCAGAACACGAGGAAAGCATTCAGTTACCAAAGTCCTTGTCCTTCTGAAAAATGATAGAAGCCTGAATGTTTAATATTCCTAAACACAAAGAATCCAGCATAGCCAGTCTTCTCTGTCAGGGCTTCTGAGCCCACAATAGCTTCGCTTTTATACCTCTTTTTATTAGATTTCATACACACTTTAGTGACATTCAGAGCGAGAAGACAATGGCTTCTCTGGGGTTGGAGATGGCAGGCTGTGCCCTTGATCTAGTTTGGTTGGATTGGTTTATTTGGTGCTCTTTGTCTGCACCAGTCCCATGTGGAGGGTCACAGTGTTCATGGACAGCAACATTGTAACTTTGCAGGTCATGTGGGAGGGCATCTGGATGAGCTGCATGCATACATGTATGTCTACGACTCCATGCTGGCTTTAAGCCCAGACCTCCAAAGTTCCTGTGCTCTGGTGGTAGTTTCCATCATCATAGGCATTGCAGGGCTCCTCGCAGCTTCTGCTGGAGGGAAATGTACTAACTTCATTCCAGAGGAGAGAGCCAAAGATAGGGCCTCAGTGACAGGTGTTGTGCTGCTGATCATCATTGGTCTACTCTGCACTATTGATGTTTCCTGGACTGCCAGCATCACCATAAGGGACTTTTACAAACCCATGGTAGTAGACGCCTAGAAAAGAGAGCTTGGTGCTTCCCTTTACATTGGCTGGGGGACTACTGATCTCAGGAGGGGGGCTCTGTTGTGTCAACTGCCCTCCTAAGAAAGATAATGCTCCACTTGTTTAAGTACTTCTTAAAGTACTTGTTTAAGTACTTCTTAAACAAGTCTGTAGGAAACAACACAGAGGAGTCATTCAGATCTCTGACACCAAACACATACATTTGAACATTCTGATGGGAATATTGAATAAACAAAGGCTGTTGTGAAACATAAAGAAAAAGCACATGCACACAGACAACATGCAATGAAGGAAATCTGTTCATTGCATTTGTTCTCAAGAGGGAATCAGTTTTAGCTTCCTAGAGGCTTCCTAAACATGTTTCCTAAACATTAAACATGTTTACGTGGACAGTTTATTGTATATGTATTTTTAATTATAATAAATATTTTATTTTATTTTATATATAAAATAGCATATATTATATATATATATATATATATATATATAATTATATATATATATTATATATATATATATATTATTATATATATTTTTTATATATATACATATATATATATCATTCACGCTGACTAATAATATATATTATCAGGTGATTGTATATATAATATGTAATATATATTAATAATATATTAATATATATATATATATTATATATAATATATATATATATATAGTATTATATATATATATATATTTATAATATATAATAATAATATAATAGTAATAATAAATAGTAATAATAATAATAGTAATAGTAATAATAGTAATAGTAATAATAATAATAGTAATAATAATAATAACAATAATTCTGCTTCTGTGTTTGTTTCCTCTGATGATATTTGTTTACATACTTTTGAAAAAAGGGGCCTGGGAGTGATGTGAAAAAAACACGGAGAGAACCTGTTTGTCCGGTACTTACCAGTAACGACTACTCAAGTAACAAAAAATGGTGACTCAGGGACCAACAACGCTGTTGGCTGATGAGTTTAGTAACCCATGACTTACCCTCAGTGGTTTCATTCATCACACTGTGTCATGCTGCGTTTGCTCAGCACCGCAAAAATTCAAAGGTATTATCTGAAAGGGTGTAAACCTGTTTCCGTGTGTTGAAACTGGTGCCACTGTGTGTATTTCAGAATAAAAAAATAACTTTTAACTGATTTTCCTTTAAAATGCTTATGTTGTTTGTGCTCAGCCGCACCTGTCTAAAAGGAGTGTTTTCTCATGTTATCAGGCTGCTGATCTGACAGTGGGCGGGGTCGAATCACTAGATGTTCAGGAAGTGTGTGAATAGCACATGATGGTCAAAACAACACCTCTCACTGCTGTTCCTATCTTTCTCTGCTGTTTATGGTCACAGCCCACCCCCGAATGGCACTTTCCGGTTATATGGATACAGCGGAGGAATAAAGATAGCTATTAGTATCAATAGACTTTATTATCAGTTTACTAACAGACCCAATGCAGTGTGGGGCGCTAACAGCTCATTGTTTAACATTAAAGAAAATTCAGTTGTAAATGTGTGCACCACAGATTAAAAAAAAAAAATCAAAAAGGTGATATCAGCTTCTCCAACATCCCATAAAGATTCCGATCGAATTAAATTTTATACTAACTCAATTGTACTTATATAGCGCAAACTCACAACAGCAGTTTGTATATTGTAGGGCAAAAACACTGTAACCCCCTAGGTGAAGGAGAAACTCCCTTGAAACAGGAAGGGAGAACAGCAGAACCAGGCTCAGGGTGGGGCATCAATCGGGTGTGACTGGTTTGGGGCAAGGGGAAAGAAAGAGAGCAGACGCAGCGCATTTTGTTTTTTAAATAAGGTTATTACTAACTCAGCAGTGACAACTCGAATTCTGAACCTGTTCATTGTGAAACAGCTATTTATAAGATGATAGATCATAGTCCAAGAAACAGTCTGTCGACTGCAATCATCTTAACAGATGTTTGTTCGTCTTTAGTGAAATACTGCCATCTAGTGGACTGTGAGCTAAAAGGCCAGAAAACCCCAAAATGATTTTCGGATAAAAGACACAGGAAACCGTGGAAGCTTGTTTTTGCCAGTAGAAGATGAATAACTTAAAAAATTATGTATTTTTTTGTTATACAAAAGAGATTTTTTGCCTTAATTTAAAAAATTCTCTCAAAATTCCGAGTCAGCTCTCCCAGAATCTTGAATAATTAACTCAAATGTTTGAGAAAATAACTTGAAATTTAAACTTCATACAATGCTTCATATTTCTTCAGTTTCCAAGTGGTCATAATTTAAATTTAAAAGCTGTATCTGTATGATGATCCTCATCTACATGAGTACATGTTACATGACAGAATGTTGCAAACATCTATTCCAAATAAAAACGAAGCTTCTCATTCTTGTCAACCTTCTGTGTTTCCTGCAGTTCTCCATGGGTCTGCAGGAGCTTGGCATCAGCCTGTCAATGACCGGTGTCGCTGGGACCATTCTGATCTGTGCTCTGCCCATGTGGAAGGTGACAGCATTCATTGGCACTCATCTGGTGGTTATGCAGGTGTTCTGGGAGGGTTTGTGGATGACCTGTGTCAGTGAATACACAGGTCAGATGCAGTGTAAGCTCTACGATGCTCTTCTGGACCTGTCTCCAGACCTCCAAGCAGCCCGTGGCCTTATTTGCATCAGCCTGGTTTTGGGATGTCTGGCGTTCCTTATCTTTCTTCTGGGGGCGCGCTGCACCAACTGCCTGGGCCACCCACAAATCAAAGCTAGGGTGGTGATGAGCTCTGGGGCCATCTTCTGCCTGGCAGCTCTCACCTCTATAGTTCCTGTTTCTTGGACAGCCAACTCCATCATCAGGGATTTCCACAACCCTCGAGTCCCTGAGGTGATGAAGAGAGAGCTTGGAGCAGCCATATACATAGGTTTTGTGACATCTGGGCTGTTGTTCTGTGGGGGAGCCATTTTGTGCACAAGCTCTCCACCCCATAGAGACAGGTTCCCCTCTAGTGGGTACACACTGGCCAAGACACCCACACGTAGCAGTTACGCCATCAAGAACTATGTGTGAAGATAAGATTGAAGACACACATGTCAGGGTGTGTCTGAGTGAATAAAATACACTACCAACATGTTATCACTTTAGAATAAATACCTTGAACTTGCAGTCTTGAACTCTTTGGATAAAACCTATTAGCCATTTAATAATTCAAAGATGGAAGCAATTGTTAAGATAACCATCTATTCTGGCAGTAAAGTAAAATAATTAGATAATTTATGTCTTAGTGTCAAATCATACATGTTTGATCATATAGAAATCAACTTTAAAAGTATGAAAATTTTACTTACTTAGTTTGTTTGAACCACATAAATCTTTTCTTTTTTTCTAGATATTTTGAAGTGGCACAGGGTTGCACCAGTAGAGGTAGTGCATTTGCTTCACACCTCACTCCTTACCCAACTCTCACCTCTACCTCAAAGAAGGTGTCTGTTGAATCTGGCTTAGGTGTCAGAGTTGGTCAGTGACTGCTCAGAAGGTCAGTGGTTCAGTCCCAGGCTTGTCCAGTCTGCATGCGTTGTACTGTGTGGCTACAAAATAGTGAACATTCCTATTTCTTAAGCGTCTGTTTTGTGTAGCAGTCTGATGTCTATAAGTTGTAAATTTAACTTTATTAGAGACACACACACAAAAAAAACAATCAAGAGAAAAACTCTTGAAAGTTGCCATTCAGTGAGACAAACACACATATTTGTAGTTGTATCCAGTTCTGGAGTACTGCTGATTGTGAGAGTGCTATCAGTCCCCACATTCAGTTAGTGATTGTGACCATAATTGCACAGAATGAACACATATTTCACACCCATCAAATCACTCAAAAACCTCTCTTGAGCTATGGATGAGAGCATCGTTGTCATCCTATAAAAGACCCATCCCATCAGAACAGAAATGTTTATAATGCACTCACCATGGCCTGCTAGTAACAGCACCCCTCCCACCTTGGCCTTCAGAATTGCCTTAATTATTCATGGCATAGATCCAACAAGGTGCTGGAAACATCCCTCAGAGATTTTGAATGTGTTGATAAAACATCATTACACAGTTGCTGCAGATTTGTCAGCTGCACATCATCGATAGCAGCCTCCTGTTCCACTGTTTCCCAAAGGTGCTCTATTGGATTGAGATCTGGTGACTGTGGAGTAGAGTGAACTTATTGTACCCATAATAATCAAAAAATGAACTTGTTTCTTGAAGCTTTATGACAGGGGATGTTATTCTGCTGAAAGCAGCCATCAGAAGATGGGTATATTGTGGTCACACAGGGACAGAGAGTGACAGCAATAGTACTGAGACAGGCTGAGGCATTTAATCAATGATCAGCTGTTGTGAAGGGGCCAAGTGCCACTACACTACCACTCGAATACTGAAGCATATTCAGTATCAGGCAGGATGGATCCATGTTTTCATGTTCACGCTACTCTCTGACCCTGTCAAAGCTGGTCCAAATGATACGCCTCAGAAAAGCTTAACTCTGGTGAGCCTTTGCAACTTGTAACCTCATTTTGCTGTTCTTAGCTGATGGGAATGACACTCTCCAGGACAGGTCCTCTGCTGTTGTAGCCAATCTGCTTCAAGTTCAACATGTTTTATATTTTCCCAGATGCTCTTCTGCATTCCTTGGCTGTAACAAGTTGTTATTTGAGTTACTGTTGCCTTCCTATCAGCTCGAAGGAGTCTTTGCCTCTGACCTCTGACATCACAAGACAGAGCAACACACTAATGCTCACTGGATATCTTCTCTTTTACAGATCACTCTCTGTAAACCCTGAAGATGACTGTGTGTGAAAATCCCAGTAGATTAGAAGTTTCTGAAATATTTACACCATCACCAACAACCATGACATGTTCAAAGTATTTGGAAGTAATTGTAAAAGTAATTGTGTTTTCAGCTTAACGTGCATGCGTTCGTGTAGTTTAGTCTGAAGTTTTTGTGAACTTAAACAGAGAATGTTTTCTACGCTGAAAGCTTTTGTGATTGACTTGTTTCTTAGTATTCAGAATAAAGACTGCAGAGTAACCGTGTGTCATTTGAATCAATATTTGCTGTCACTTTTCTTACTGCCACAGAGATTTAGTAACCTGTTGGGAGAAATCTCAGAATCAGCAAGAATTTGTGGCTCTTTAGATCAAGTTACTTCCCAGAAACACGGGCCAGTGGCTAAACATGAGCGCACAGTAGAAGCTTTGTTTTCCCCCTCTGCTGAGAAACTGTGAGAAAGCGATTGTTTTGAAACCATGGTAGGGCAAACAGGGATTTCCCTCCTCCACCCAGCCGTAGACACGCGGTGCCTTCTTTTCAAGAATACCAAAGAACTGGTTTCCTCTCTCTGAACACGGCATGCAAAACAAACAGGCGCACAAGCAAATGATCTCTGCCTCACACATGCACATGCACGTTAAAATAACACCCCACCCCACTGTGCTCTGCAGCCAGCTGTTTCTGGTTACACAGGCAGGTCTGCAGTGAAGAGGAGGACCCGGCATGAAGCAGAAGCTGGAGCAGAAGCTGGAGCTCGCTGCCCTCGGCCTCGGCGCCATCGGGTGGCTATGTGCCATTCTGACACGCTGCCTAGCCTTGTGGAAAGTAAGCGGCACCGTGGACAACACCACAGCTACTCTGCCTGCCTACTGGGACGGGGTGTGGTTGGAATGGGATCACTGGGATTTGGCCCACGATGGCAGCCTGCATTGCTCCTTTTACCGGTCTCTCATGTCTCTTTCTGGAAGTTTTCGGACGTGGAGAGCCCTGATTTTGGCAGCCATTGGCGCTGGGGCTTTTGCTTCAGTGATCGGAACAGTGGGGATGGTGTGGTTCCCTCAGCGAGGCCAGATCAAAGTGTTTTCTGGTAGTCTCTTTGTTTTGTCAGGGATCATACTGTTGGTTCCCATAGCTTGGACGTGCCACCACACCAGTCAGCCACTGGAGGGCGCTGCGGGTCTACAAAGGGACTGGGGACCTGCTCTCTACCTTGGATGGATCTCTTTTGGCTTGATGCTTGCCGGTGGGGTGTTTCTTACCACCAGATGCCCAACTGCTCAGAGGCAGGAGGAGCAGACTTCAGACAGCAAGTACCCAAATCTAGAGGAGGAGGCCAGTCACCCACTGAGCAGGATCAACAGGACTACGTTCACACACAGCCAGTACGAACGCAGATCAGAGCCTATCTGAGAGGACTGTGATGCAATATTTAACCGAGCGTGAGGGATTAAACTGGAAAATCAGCAAAGAGCTGAAGAAAACTTGTGGCTGCAGGTTAGGTAATGATGCACTGGCTTAAAAGTAATGAACACAGCACTGGAAAGTCATTTATCATGGGGCTAGTTTCACTGATAGGGATGTGGGCAGGACTTTAACTTTGCATGTTGCTTTGCAGTGTTTTCACCTCCAGTGAAGATAGCAAACTGTTCATAATGCAGTACTGTTATACAGTTTAAATTACTTTCAAGTGATACTTTTGGGTGTCTGTTGCATTACTTGATGAAATTACCAATTCTGACCGATAATAACGATCCCAAAACTTATCGCACAAATACATTTTACTGTGTAAATAAAGCAATACAACTTTACATGGACCGAACTGTTGGACACAGAAAAGCACTGCAAATTATTCAGAAACATATTTTAATAAAGTTGTTTGACTTTTTTTCTTTTAACTAGTTATGCCACTGAGCAGATGAAGAGGTGTGAGGGGCAATTTAAAAATCATATAACCATCAGTTTTTCAGTCTTTTGAAAATGTTTGATGGAAATAAAGCCAGAGTCTCTGAATAGATGAATATTTGTGGCCCAGTGACGAATAAGACCATAAACGTACTCATCCTACTCACACAATAAGCAGTGAGAAACAAGCCTGAATTACAGTCTTCTAGAAGAACGCCAGCATCTGGATATCATTGCACGGATTAAAGTTTACCAGCACCACATCAGGTGCTACAACCTCACCCAACATCACCCAGCAGGAGTGCATACGAGAGCTCAAACGTGTGACGCTGCTGGACAGGAAAAAGTCTGCGTTATATCGGATTAAGCCGATGTGCCAAAAGCACAGATTATAATCCAACAAGCAGAAGTGAACCGTTTCCTGTGTGTGCTGCATGTGAGAAAGGAAAACTGTGGAAAATATGCTCATTCTGAATTTGACAGTCTCTGATATTCATGTGTGAACGAGGATCTGATTTCTCAGCTGTATTTCTTTTATTTGATTTCTGATTAAAAAAAACAACAACAGTTGCATCACTCTTTGGGCTGCATCTCACTTTTACTTTATAGTTTCTTCTACTAATGATATTTATAAATGCTGTATTGTCACCTTTCTGAACACCTTTAAGATAAACAGGATATTCCATGGAATTCTGTACATTATTTTTTTTCTTAAAGAATAAAACGGAGGTGAATTTGTCATTACCCTGTGCTGGGTTACTATCCATCCTCTTAATTGCTTTACCAATTCTGGGTCTTGGGGGCCTGGAGCCCCTCCCAGCTGTCATTAGGTAAAAGGCAACAGGAACCCTGTTGCTGTGAGCAGACAGTGCGAACCACTGCACCACTGCGCCGCCTCTGCAAAGCAGCGTATATGAGAAAAATCCCCCAAGAGATAATATTTTGTATAGTGTTTATTACAGACCAAACTTATTATAATAAAATAGAATTTACCAGGATAAAGAAATGATCCACAGATAATAGGATGGGATACTGAGCGCGACTACATGGCACACGACTTTGTGTAGACGTTCTGCTAAATTAGTAATCGACTTAAAAAAAAGTGAATAAATAAAAGAGAAAACATCAGAAATAAGCACCGACTTTAAAGTTCAGGCATAAATTCTCAAACCTGCTTTCAAAATATATTCCACTCAGCAAATTATAACTTCTTTCAGTCAAATTAATCCTTACAGGGTGAAAGTGGCTGAAATTGTGATAAATCAGACCATAAACATAGATTTTTTTTTCATGAGTTTGCAGTCTGCGTGCCCTAATGAAGCGTGTTAGTGTGGATAAGGTGCAGAGTTCTGACGGGCAGGGTTACTATAGTTTCTCATCTCCCTCCTCCACATCCTTGAGACTGAGAACCTCCAGAGAGCCTCGGCCTTTAGTCTCACAGCGGATCAGCTCATCGATCTCCCTGAAGCAGCCGGGATCCACCAGACACACCTGACAGACGCACACCCGGGAAAAATAAAGAGTAATAAAGGGATAATAATATTGGCTTTACATTATAATATGGTAAGAGACAAAATTTCAGTTTAAAAAACACAAAGCTGATCTGCAGAGCTTCATGGAATTGTTCATATTATTGAATGAAAGTAGAGATTATTCAGTCACAACCACAAATACCATTAAACGCCGCTCACCATTTCCAGCTCCTCATCAAAATCCTCACTCTCCACGACCTGCAGGAGCGGTTTCAGCTTCTCCTTCAGCCTCTTGGCCTCTTTGGCTGGCAGCACCAACCGCAGCCTCATGTGGGCTCTCTGGATCTCCATGCTCTCCTTCAGCTGCCGAATCACCTCCAGGGCCTGAAAACAACAGCACACATCTGTTTATCAATGATGTAAAAAAGCATCATCATTCACTGCAGAGAAGGCCTGAAATACATAGATTATAACTGCAACAACTTCCACACCAACAAACTGAAGTCAGAGGGGCAGAGTATGTGTGATCACCGAGCTTCAAACATTTAGTTGCTCTTTGTTTACTTGTCACCGGCAAAAGACTTTGAATTCACTCTCGTCTATTTATTTGTTTTAGACACAAAACTCAAACTACTGAAAAAATATGAAGCTTCCTGGCTTGAACTTTCTAGTGGGGTCTGCTTGTTCTTCCTGTGTCTGTGTGGGTTTTCTCCAACTGCTCTAGATTCATCTCGTAGTCTTTGGACTATCAGAGGAACTGGTGATTCAAAATTGGCAGTAGGTGAATATGAGAGCCTGAGGTTGTCTGTCTGTGTTAGCCAGGATGCCCTAATGCCCTAGTGCTATGGAGTAGACGCCAGCCACCTCTCTCAAGACCCGTATATATAACCAGTTTTAAAGAAAATGGATGGATGAATTAGAATTTTTTAAAAATATATTTAACATGATTTTTAATGACTTTAAAGGAAAATACACCAATTCGTGCACTATTTTCCATCTGAAGTTGCTGTTGGCTCCATGTTAAGCCTCCAGTTCCTCCTGGGAGATCCTGAGGTGCTCTCAGGCCAGATAAGAAATTTAAGCTCTGCAGCAGGTTCTGCATCCCCCCACAGGGTCTCCATACATACATACCCAGACATACCCATACCCAGAAAACCTCCAAATAGAGGTGCCCAGCAGGCCTGAGATGACCAAACCATCTAAACTGGCTCTTTTGACATGAACGAGCAGCACCTCTACTCTGAGCTCCCCAGATATCTGCTTAAAGGGCTTTGAGTGCTCAGGTAAAGTAGAAAGATGCTAAATAAGAACCAGCCCATTTACTAACACAACACAAGAAAGGGAAACACATGGTATCCTCCTCACCTGCTGCTTTGTGCTCTTGTTGGGCTTGACAGAGTAGTGGATGTCCTTCATGGCCCGCTCGATCAGACTGACTGTGTACGGCCTCTTGGTTTCAGGGTTGACGCACTTCTCTGCCACAATAGTAGCTATATCCCGGAACATGGTCTCCAGCTGAGTCTGCCTCTCTTTGTCTGACACCTGGAGCTCTCCTTTGGCCAAGATCTTCAGGAGAAAAAACAAAACAACCAAGCCCACATGCAGTAAATGGCATGGCTTATGCTTACAATGTGTACGTGTGGGGATGTTTTATACCTGTTTACAGATTTCTGTAAGGTCGTCAGTCCCAAAAGCTTTGGTTAAGTCATCCTTCTTCGCCACCTGGCCTTTGGAAACATTGACGAAAACAGAGTGCGTCTGCAAAACCTCGTCCAGGTCCTTCTCTCTGTAATGAAAACATGACGTGTTGGAGCATTTTTGGCTGATTTAGCATGTAACGACCATCGAGAGGATTTAAAGTGGAAGAGAAATGAATTGTCAAAGTTTCCTCTAGCAACAACGAAGTAAAACAGCAGTCAGGCACAGGAGGCGTTAACATCTCCTGGTACTCACGCTCCTGATCTCCAGCTCATAACTTTGTTCTTGTAACAGGCGATTTCAAATCGCTTCCCGCCTTTCTTCATCCTCACCACCGCTACGTTGGTCAGCCGGATTTGATTCGTTGGCGTAAATATCGACATATTTGCGATTACCACAAACAGTTGCGAAGCAAGCGCCGCTGACAAGAAACGTAGGCTATCACAACACCACCCGTATTCTTCGAGTGTATCCTAAATGGCTGTTCGGTATGAAACTGTGACTTCGAACATCAGTTCCGAGTCAGTTTTGTTTCCTTTGTTGTTATTCGTTTAACAAGTTAAATAAATACATATATGCATAATTAAATACATATTTATGAAATTTAACTTTTCAAACTGTTATTATTTTCGAAGTAAAACGCCACATAAATTGGGCACTGTTAGATTAATGGTTGCAGAATTATGAGATAACATCATATTTAATTGTCTGACAGCAAAATCTATTATTATTTATTGTTATTGACAGCGTTAAGTATTAAAAACGTTTTGAACTACGTGTAAGTCTTATTTTGAAATGAATAATCGGACGTGCTTAATGCCGCTGTCATGCCTGCATTAATGCAAGTTTGACGAATTTCTATGTGCATTTCGCCGCTGTGACCACTGGAGGGCAGAAAATATTCCGTTTCGATTTAAAGCCACCTGCAGTTCTTTCTTCCTACATTATCATACTTTTCTCTGCACGTTAGTGATTTCGCCTAATAATAGTTGTCACATTATCACGGAAGTTAACACAACTACCAGAAAATAGCTCACAGCTTTTCTCAAGCCTCAGTGTTGTAATTAATTTGAACGTTAGCATATTTTAATTGGTCTATTGCAGTTCCTCCATATGACCACAAGAGGGCGACCTACAAAAACGACTAGGGGTATTTGTAACCGAGCTAGCTTACCAGAATGCATAAGTGCAGTTATTTGTTCAATATCATTTGACATTGCATTCATTTTATTTTCAATGTCCGGATCCCCTCATCTGGCGTCAGTTTACAAAATGTTAAAAGTAATTAAAATAAAAATGACAAATTAAAAATCCTTCTGGAAACAACAACAAAATCAAAATAGACATAGTGTAATAGAACCACTTCCTCTATAGACTTTCAAAATAAAGCATACCGAGACCTATAGGTATAGGTATGAATGAGTAAAATATTCAAAATTAAATCCAAGAAGATGAATTTCATCGTTTAATTTAACTTCAGCTGCTTTTTAAAAAGTCTGAATGTCCATAAGCAAACAAACTCAAGCCGTTGGACGATCCGAACTCAACTTCCCAGCATTCATATCGGCAAAGAATATGGTTGCGCAGAGCTTCAGGTGCTGAAGACTGTGTGCAAGTAGTTACTTGCAGCAATGCCAACTTTTATCGTATTTGTATTGCTTTTGGCCTCCAGCGTGTCTGCCTCGGATTCAAAAGGTGAGTTTATTTTAAATATTTAAAGCAACTGAAAACTCTCTTCAAGCTGTGTTTTGGCTAAAGGAGGGTAGCATTACTAGCTAGCATGCGTTGCTGGCCAGTCCCCCGACTTTTATTTTTCGCAGGTAGCTTCAGGTTGGGATTTAATTCTGTTTTGTTGTTGCATGTGGTCAGCTGTGGTTTGGCAGAAACATATATGATGTGGCTGTTTTCTTCATCAAAGCAGTTCAGGATCTGAGGACTCAGTTTGATGTGTTTTCTCCCTCCAGTCTCTCAGGATGCCCGCAGTCCCACTGAGAGCTATTTCATGTGGTTATGGCACAGCAGGTTATACCTGTACTCAGCTGCTGCGCTTGTTTTTGGGCTCTGGTTCTTACTGAAGAAGGTGAGGCACTTACTCATACCTTACTCTAATTTGTGTATGTGTTTTAGTCTCTAAACGGTCTCTGCAGAGCTTCTTAAGGTCTCGCTGTCTTGACCGGAAACAGCTCCATTTATCTCTGCACTGATCTGCTTTCAGAAAAGCGTTTCTAAAGATGCCAGCAAAGAGAAGAACGACAAAGTTGACAAAGCTGCAAAGAAGAACGACAGAGAGACCAAGGAGGTTCATGTGTCAGGAGTCAAAATCTTCTATGGCTCACAAACCGGGACTGCAAAGGTACAAAAGTTGTTTCCTGCAAATCTAAAGTGACCAGATGAGAGCAGAGAAAATATGAGACACAGAGAAAGCGACTGATCAGAAACCTGCTGTTGGTTTTCCAGCCTGTCTCTCCTGTCACAGGGTGCCACTGACACGCAAACCCCTTTACCCTTTTAAAAATAAAACAAAATAGTAATACCAGTAATTATAATTACTCTACAGATCATTGACAACCTGAATCACTACACTGATTAACAGTTTCTGTATCAAGGCTCATGTGTAACTTTCACAGTCTGCAATAACAATTCATTACCCTTGTGCATATTTTTGCTCTAGCGTGGTAAAGTTACTGCATTTTAATGCATCAATAGCACTCCTCATCTCACAAAGCACAGTGGTAGTAAAGCTTTCTGTTGCATACAGCAATGCTAAGCTAAATTTCATCAACCAGTTCCTGAGTCAAAAACTCTGAGCACTAAATTTTACACACATGTAATCAAGCACATTTAACGCAACTCAAATTTAAATCGATAGTATTTTGAAAAGTACTCAGCACGTGGTAATTTAGTCTTTACTGACATCTTAAAAGCACCATCTGAGACTCTCCATATGTTCAGGGCTTTGCGAACGAGCTGTCAGAGGAGGTGAAGTCTTTGGGTTTACCAGCCGAGGTGATTGACATGAAGGACTACGATCCAGATGATCAGCTTGCTGATGAGGTAAGCCAACCAAAGCAGAATATGCTCTTCAGTTTCATATTAGACTGCTTTATACTGTAAGGTAGAGACCCTGTACTGTTTCACCCTGTGAGCAAACACTTCTCAGGGGAATGCTAGGTGTCTGCCAAGTCCTGTTGGGGAGTATGGGGGAAGTATAGACAGACAAGGTTAGCACAGAGATGACAAACAACACACAAGTGACATAGTTGGCTGGTTGATGGACCAGTGAAGCCAGACAGGGACCGTGCATCTTGGAAACCATAGACACCGCTGGAGGGAGAAGGTGTTGATATGTAAGTGCATATGGAGGGAAAGTGACCAGAGGCTAGTTGCACAACAAAACACAAGAGGTCCAGAGCCACTAGCAGCATAACTGAGGGTGGTTCAAGGGCATATGGGCCAACCCAAATATTTAATTCTACTATTTAGTAATACTTGTCTAATAGTTTATCTAAAAGGAAAGTTTAAGACTAATCTGCAAAGTAAGATGGTGTCTACACCCCAAATCCAAACTGGGAGCTGGTTCCACAGATCCTCTAAGGAGACCTGGCAAACTTTTCTTTATCACCCCTACCTGTGGCATCATAGAGAATAAATGAAAGATTAATGCAGCTGTCAGATGGGTACTCTGTAAGCAATTAAATGCTGTTTACAGGATGCTCAGAAGCAGCTGTTGGGTGCTAATTAAATCTCTAAAATGTAACTGTGAGCTCATAAGACCTGCCTGTGTGTACTTCCAGGGAACACCTGATTAGAACAGAATTAATCAAAGGAAAATAAAAATCGTTACTCTTATTTTCAAAGCTTGACAGCAAACACTGGCGTGATAAGCCTCAAGTTCTATTACTGCCAGCTCAGCTTAAGCTTCATTTCTGCTTGAGCCTTCAAACGGCCAGTGCAGAGAGCAAACATGTTCCTGCTCATCTGCAGAAAGATGGATTGTTTTCATCAGTCTTTTTATTTTTGTGAGCACAGTCCCTCTGTGCTGCATTTCGAGATGAATAGGAGATTGGTTGGCTGGTTGACAGCAGAAAAAGGAAAATAACTATTTATTCAAAGGGACAGTGATACAGTTTTCAGTGACAGAAAAGCTCTACGTGAAATGTGTCTGCAGACATCTCTCCTTCAGTGCGACTGATTTACTGGTCAGGCATCAGAGGAAGGAACCTTTTTGTTTGGCACATTTGACCCTGTTTCAGTTCAGTTCATTTTATTTCAAACATTTCAAACATATGGAGAGATGGGAGGAAGCCGGAGTACCATGAACCTTTTTGGATACTCCAGCTTCCATCTACCTGTCCAGGGTGTACTCTGCCTCTTGTTTATAGATTCCTCCCCAACTGTGACCCTGAGTTACGTAAACAGAAGAAAATAGATGACTGCATTATTTGTGGATTTGAGCTACTGTTGGTTCAGTAACAAAAAACATCCACCATCCATTTTCCACTGCTTCTCCAGCAGCAGTCTAACCAGACTTGCTCAGACTTCCTTCTCTCTCTGGCACTTCCCTTCCACCAGATGCAGATACATAGATTCCCAAGCCAGTCGGGAAAAATAACATCTTCACGGTGTTCTGCCCTGGGGTTTGCTTCCATTTGGACATGCTGAAAACACCTAGGAATGCCGATACCACTTCAACTGGCTTCTTTATTGCATCTGCTGCTGCTTAGTTTGTAGCCACAGGCGTTAGTAATTGCTTAATTAATTAGGACTAGCTGGTACGTAATTATGTGTCAGCAGTACATCCAGTTAGTGTCCAGTGTTAGTGTCTCAACCTCTCACTGCATTTCGTCCCTAGTTAGTCCCAGAGACAAGTGTTTCCATATTTGGACAAAAAAAAGTCTTGAATGAAGAAACACTAAGCTTTTTTCCTCCTGTTTAACTCTTTCCTACATGCTGTGTTTACCTCTCCCATTAGTGCATCAGTAAGTCGGTGTGCGTGTTTCTTGTGGCAACTTACACTGATGGACAGCCCACAGAAAATGCTGAGTGGTTCTGCAAGTGGCTCGAAGAGGCATCCACTGACTTCAGATATGGGAAGACCTACTTGAAAGGACTCAGATATGCAGTGTTTGGCCTTGGAAACTCTGTCTATGTTGGCCATTACAACACGGTATGAAAGGTTTTCACAAAATGAGAAGAATTACACTGGTTGATAATAGTCAGCTATTCAGAGGATGTCTAAAGCTTCAAGGCTGTAGCTCAGCAGTTTATTAAGCCTGAATCACTTCAGTGCTTTCAGTAATTACTAAGAATTCAACCTGCTTTTTTCATACAGGTGTGTAAAAATGTGGACAAGTGGCTGTGGATGCTGAGTGGCAGACGAATCATGACCAGGGGAGAAGGCGACTGTAATGTGGTGAAGAGTCTTAATGGCAGCATCCAGGCAGACTTCCTGACCTGGAAGGTCAAGTTCCTGAACCGCTTAAAGACTCTGGCAAAGGGCGAGAAAAAGAGCTGCAGTGGGAAGTGCAAGACTGAGGGCTCCTGTAAGAACAAGAGGAAGGAGCGACAGGAAGAAGAGAAGAAGGCCTCTCCACAGAATAACAGCTCTGAGGTAAGGGCAGGAAAGTTGTTTTTATTAAAGTCTTCATCAAAATATTCAATTATTCACATTTTTGGGATCCAGATATTTGCTTTTAAATATGTTTGAGCCTGTACCGTCTCAGCTTGGCAGCCTGACACGCCTCTCACTTCCAGCTGTCATTATCACGCATCAGTTCGCTTCATTATTGCCAACATGGAAACTTTGTATCAACGTTTAGCAACTTTTCTAGGAGCCGTGTTTAATTGCCATTGGACGTTTCTTCCTGTACTTTTGAAGGGAACCAGCACCCAGACAGAGAAAAGGAGACATCCTCTTGCTTCTGTCATTCTCTCCGAGCGATTATTTTAAGATAGTATATCTTAATATTATTATCTATAACAGTAGTTCAAACGCCCCTTTTGCCCCTGCTGATGGGCAAAGCTGTGAATACTCGATGTTAATTATCACCAAATCTGTTCTTTTGTGGGTGAAGGCTGGCCTTGTGCTTAAAATGACTAGCTGATAAGCCATTTAGTTTCTGAACATTCATTCAGCTGTTCTTAAATTTTACAGCAAACATCTACCTGCTGTGTGACAGACAGAAAAAATATTTATTGGTCCACCCCAGTTGTCCAAGTTTTGGTAGCGTGTCTCTATTTTTATATAATAGTGAAAGCAAGCTTCTGAGTGAAAAAATGTTGATTTCTCTGGCTTCTGACTGAGATTATAAACTATAGTCAGAATATGAAATATAGCCATGGGTTCTGCTTTTAAAAATGTCCAAGTGGTTTCTAAAGGCCAGCAAGAGGTGATTCACATCTTATTGAATACTTCATGAAAATCATTCTGTTTACATTTAGAGTAAGAAATGGGGATAAATCCAGGGTAAGCTTTCGGGTGGGCCTAGCATGTGATTTATAAGCCACTGCTGTACATGCGGCACAACTGTCCTCGATGTCTCAGTGATATTGATCTCTCTCTCTCTCTCTCTCCAAAAGGCTATGATGGACGCCCAAAATGCTTAAAAAAAAAAAAAGAGTTCACAAATTAATGGGTGACATCAGGGTGCCTCTGTCATCTTTTATAGACAGCCTACAAATAAAAGTAAAAACACCCACATAAAAATGTTAACTATCATCAGAACAGCTTTGTGGATACGATACCACACGTTGTAATATTATTTCCTCACTATTTGACTCAAGGCTTGTCCCACCGACTCTAAATGAAGCAGGTAAAGAGAACTGGAGAAAGAAAGATAGAGAAAGCATCCAGCTTACATCTAGTTGGAGAATTGTCCTTTGGGTTAGGATAATGTAATATGACATTACACGGGCACTTTAGAACTCCAAGCAGGAGTCTGAAACAGACTGGCCAGGCTAATGGCTTCATGTTGCACTCCTTCAACAATGTGATTAAAATCAGATCAGACGCCTGAATTTCTCAGGAGTGTTATACTTGGCTTATTAGGTCCTTATTTAGTAGCAGCGATGTGCACTTTCAGGTGCAGCGTGGCGTTTTTTAATGTTCTGCATGAAAATTGTTGTATTTCACTTAACACCGGTCTATCATGTGAAAATATGAAAATAGCACTTTTTTTTTTTTCCCCCCACCGCTCTCTAAAATTACACATTTCACAAGTACAAAAAGACATTTTATGTACACACATGCGCACACAGCCTTCATATGCATCACAGCACACACAGATGATCAGTTGTCATGGTAGCGGGGACCTCAGAGCCAACTCTAGCTGAGACTTCCTCCCCTCTGTCTGCAACACTCAGCAGAGGTGACATTCAGCCGGAACCGAGAGGAGCTGAGAACTGTGGCGAGGGGACCATCGTGGTGATTTATGTACCCGCTGTACCACTCATGCATTTTATTCTCCTGCTGCACATGTCGGCCATGTGTCGTGATAAATCTGCTGAAATGCCATAAACGCGTACATAGTTTTCTTATTTAATCAGGCAGCCCAGGAGGACATAACGATGTTCAATAAATGTGTTCCACATCAGCACACTCACTCAATCACAACTTCTTTTTTTTTAAATTTGTTATGGATTGGACCATATGTGAGCCTTTCTTTACTACATGCCATTCATCTTTATCACCGTGTCCCTGACTTTCCATTTTGACCTTGTTTTTTAATCACTTTTTGTGCTTCTTTATTTCTTCTTTCATTTTTTCCCCAGGATGATCTAGTGGAATCCAGCAGTGATGAAGATGAGTCCGGTCTGCCAGATGAGAAAAAAATGGTGCTCGACGTGGAGGATCTGGGAAATATTATGAACAGCGTTAAGAAAGCAAAGGTCAGGCTTCCTCCGCCAACATGTTAGCACCACTTTTTGCAATACATATGCTCATGTTATTTCACACATTGACAGCAGAAACCCTTAGAACTAAGCAGAGCTTAGTATTTGTACTTGTAAATATGAGTTGTGTATACAGTACTTAGCAATTCCCCTCATAAACCTGCAGTTTTGTTATTCTTGAGTCATTTTAAACTGTCACTCCAATGTCATCATCCAGCAGCTCTATTTTCAGCATTTCCATTTCAAGGTCTGCAAGCAGGCATCACTGTGGCATTAAGCTCCCACCACCTTCATCCAGTGTAAGTGCGTTCAGTAAAGAGATAAGAGTGGTATCATTAAAGGAGAAATGGCAGATGGTTTGATAGACACCAGACCCCGACAGACGAGGAGTGGAGGCTTGCGTAATAGTTAGGACGCCCACTCCACAGACTTGCGAGAGATGAGTGACTCAAGAAAAAATTGAAAAAGAAGAGACATTATCACTCTGCTGTTATAGGCTGTCCTATAAAGATCTTATGACAGCTTATATAAGGTGGACAGACGAGTACCCTGTAATGTACCTCTTTGAATGTAGCAGATTAGTGTAAGCTGCTCATTAGTTTCATTCAAAAAAATGGAAGAAATTGGAAATTCAAGAAAAGAGAAATTACTTCATTCAATTGCAGATTTTCATTTTTTTATTGATTTTAATCATGAATAATGCCAAATGATATAAATCTCTTATTTTTTTAATGTACCTCGTGACATTTTTGTTAGTATGCTTTACCTCAAAACCTCTGTACTCAGTTCAGGAAGCACTGATGCACTGCAGAAATGAGCCTTTTTGGACTTCAGTCTGCTTGTTGGCAGATAAAGATGAAATTCATAATACACAACAACACAAGATAGATTAGTATCAGTACAGGAATTTTCCATAGTGTAGGCCCACTTTAGAAAATGTGAATGAGTGCATAGATTTTGAACTTTTAACTATAATTTCAGTTTCACAGCTTGTGCCCATTCACACTACACCAAAGTCCTTTGGGGTTACATCAGGAAGAGCATCCAGTGTAAAAACTCCAAATAAGAAGTTGCCAAATCAAATCCAACATGATTTGGCAACTTGATGTGGCAGCTCTTTGTCAAAAAGGGAGCAACTGAAAGTATCATTATTATTGTTATTTTAAATTGATAATGATAGTTGTTGTGACTGTATCATTTCTATACATCAATTTTATTAATTGAAGTGAGGGGTCACAGGGGAACTGGGACAGAATTGAGGTAAACGATGGACAAATCAGCTGTCCATCACAGGGCTAACACAGAAACACAGACAGCCATAGACTGTCACTTGCAGACAATATACGTTCATCGCTTTAACAGCAGAGCTGTGTGTTTAAAGTGTCGTAAAGATCTGTAGCAGTCCTGATGTGCAAATGGGTCCTCCATCCTGGGTATAGCGGCAGACGACTAATTGGTAACTTGAACATTCTTGCTCTAATACGTGGTGCTAACCACGGCACTACTGTGCCAGGCATTTACTGTTACTTTATAGTATTTGACATTTTGAAGTGATCACACTCTACTTTAAGCTTCTTTCACCAGAAATGTTACATCATAAAAAGACATTCACAGAATTATTTACTAATGTTGTCACAGTCAAAACACAAACTTCTGTCTCGGTCGACTTTACATCCAGAAAACTTTTAGTGTGGAGGCAGCTCCTGTCCTGAAGACGCACACAAGTATTTTATTCTGTTGTGTTTTGATAGATGTGAAATTATTATTTTCGCTGTATGTGCTCCTTTGGGTTACTGAATATTATGCTTCATTTGACTGCGGTTCATAGGAGACTTAATGCACTGAATGCAAAATGCTTTGTGCTGTCCATGCTCTCCCAGGCTCATCTCTTCCTGTGTGACAGTAATATTACAGTGTAGACACTCTTGGAGGTTAGGACAGGATACGTTGTAAGGACAGCACAAATGTGTTTATACAGCACAGCTGGGAAGTTAAAGAGACATTAGTTTATGACTTGAGGAGCCTGGGTTGATCAGTACTCTTCAGTTATGCCCTCCACAGTAAGAAGAGTCAGACTTCTTTTTTTTTTTTCTTTTTTAATTCATGAGGTGTTTTCATGTAATTTTTATGATCAAGCTGCTGTTATCCTTTTCCCCAAAGATATACCCATAGACTATTTGTTTATGATACCCAAGGCAGTCATCTTTATTCCTAACCTGTCATGTAAGATTTAATTGTAACTGCTCTGGGATGATTTGTGCCATCACACGTGGATGCCAGAGATGACTTGGATTCCTGTAGTAACAAATTTATGTTGCTTTTGCATAATTTGTTCACACAGAGCGAGCAGTGTAAGATGTAATTAGTTTGAGCATTAATATTGTCAAGAGACAGCAGGTATTTAGCCAAGCTGAATACTCTGTGAGTAATCAAACTGTGACTAGAAAATGCTGTATCTGTGGGGCTTGTTGCACTCTTCAGGCTTAATTCTGGCTGTTTATGGTGATTTTTAGTAAAACATTACATTTTCTTTAAATTTGACATCTGTAATACTGTAAGAGGACCAGATTTACAAATACCATTACAATGATGAAAGGGAGGATTTTTTTTTTTTCAATTCATTTTTTTTTTTTACAGGTTTTATATCCCACGCTGATTTCACAAGTTTCCTTGTGGCATTTAATGCTCTCTACCCCATTACACTGAAATAAACATCAGTCTCCTGTTCGTTTTTAGTTTACAATTATGGAGTAGTGTCAGTAGCTGAATAATTCACGCACAAATCACCTCGTGCTTGGATAAGTAGGTTACCTCGCCCAACCTGTCTTTCTCTTTTTTTGCCATTAAGTTGATGTAGGTGCCCCTGTGCAAGATACTAAACCACACATTACCCCTTAGATGCATCGACTGACCTATGAATGTGTACATGGGAGGTAAAAGGTGTTTAAAGACACCAAATATTTCTTGAAACTAATAAAACACTGTGTGAATTGGTAAGTTTGGCTTGTAGTGTGAAATGAGCTTTGAGTGCTCAGTAAGAGTAAATATAAGTTTGCATTTATTGACTGATAAAAACTGAAACTGGAAGGATTTGTCTGTACTGGTGTCCATGTGGCTTGTATCCCAGATGGAATCAGGATGACTTGATCACTGCTAAACATTTCATGAATACATGTTTTGTTTTTTTTCCTTCAGTGATGGACAGGCTGTGATTGGCTGCGGCCTTAATCTATATCAGTCTTTGGCTGTAGTTCCATTTTTATTCTAGCAAGTGCCTGCAAAATTCATTTTGCATTGTTGTCCTAAATTGATTTTGTACAATTGTTTATAGTATTGGCATCTAAACTTTGTCATAAGAGTCTTCCATTTCTGCCAGAGTGGTCGATTTTACGTTGTGGGACTGTTGCCAGTTAGGGGTTAGTGTAAAACGCATCATTAACCTGAGCTGGCACGCAGCAATTTTGGCTCCGTTTTTATGTTTTCAGCTCACTAGCCAAAGGAAAAAAGCACACATAAGATGCCAGTATAACTACTACTAAGGTATATTCTATATTTTCAGAAACATTGATTGGCATAAATTAACATGTTCAGATTCTGGACTGGACTGGCTTTATTAAACCTCCTGTGTGCAAAATGCACCCTAGTTAAAAGTCCTCAGGCAGATTACATAGTGAAAACAACAATTTTGAGCTCTTAGGGGTGCAGGGGAGTTTTGATTCATCTGCAGGCCTTTAATTTTTATTTTTATCATTATTATTGTTATTATTATTTATTTCGATTTTTATTTTTTATTTTTTGCAAATCATCACATTTTTTTTGTTAAGTTTTAACGTCTGCTAACTGTTTTAGAAACAGAAATGTAGAAAAAAATAAATATTCGAAATTTAGAATTTATGCTGTTCCATCAACATATCTGTTACAATATGACTACACTTGTTATAAGCACAAAATAATGGCAAATACTGTTATTTTATTGTTTTACAGTATAGTAGTGCACTTATAGACTAATTTTCTTGGTGTGCAATCCTCTTTTGGAGCCGGAGCAAACACTGGTAACAAATGGCTTCTCTTATTCACATATATTAAAATATTTGGATAATAAGGTTAAGCTTTAAAATATTGAATTCATTTTGCCAGCTTAGAGTGTTTGTCTTTCTTATTTTCTACTTGTTCATGGTTTGGGCTTTTTTTGCCTCCCGTACTTTTATGTTTTTCCCTTATTCACATGTGCTACTCAATCAGTGAAGTATTATTGCATCATTCATCTGCAGCAGCACCATGTTGTGTCATGGTTCCCGTGCACAACACGATGCTGTGAGATGTCCCATTTCTGTTAGCCCAGATTGGCCCAAGCATGACTGGGTGTCAAGGCTGAAAGCCAATCAGTGGGATCCAGAGACTAGGGCCAGATAAATTTTCAAGGCTGCATGAAAACACCATAGGGACAGATTGTTTCACCGTTGGCTACGTGCTGTGTATGCTATCAGAACTGTACGAGTCACAGATGCATTAAGTGAAGGTGGACATTTGGGCCGGCTGAGTGGCAAACTAGTCTTATCCAATCTTGAGTGTTAAATTGTAGGCTGTACATGTTTTCACTCCCAGTTTAGATTTTTGGTGAACTTTAAGAATGACTTGAGGCCCATTCACATGATTGAAACACTGGATGGCTGTTCCTCGCCCTGATTTACAGTGTATGGTGGTTTTTGTACTCCTGTCTTTATTACTGGAATAGATCATAGTTTAAAGTCACCTATAATAGAATAAATCATTGCTTTAAGTCACTCAGAGTAAAACATGCAACCCACACATTTTGCAGTGATATAAATGATGCGTAAAAATATCATCAAGCACCATCTTTTTTCCATCTAAGAAAGAAATGTGACAGTATTCTGACAAAGCAGCGTGGCTTCCTTGTTCACAGCATCCACTATCAAAACCGAGCTCTAGGGGACCACTGCTGCTGTCAGGTGTGAGAAACCTCCTCTGTATTTGGGGCTATGATTGTTGAGGAAATGCACAGAGCAAATAGTGCTACTAGATGGCTACAAGAGCTTGCATTCTTCCAGTTTTAAGTTAAAAGAGTGCTATTTTATACAGATGACTGTGAACACCTGAAGCATAGGTTCACAAATAAAATTGGCAGTATATTTAGAGAGAAGCTTGCTCTCTGTTTTTTAACAAAGGCTTTAGGAGACTAAAACGGATTAGCAGCTGCTCAATTCTGGCAAAAAATTATATTCAGAATTAATATTGAGGCAATTATCATTTAACCAATTGCTCACAGACTGTGGAAAAGTTGACATTGTCTTGTTTCTTTTTCAGTTGATCAGATAGTTATTAAAATATTTTCTAGGCTTGCAACAAGAAACTTACTGAAGAGTTTCACAAAGAACAGACCTCATAATTTCTTATCCACACCCAAGGACATTAATTGCAACTACGTTAAAACAAAGAACAGAAGCAAAATTCTCACAGACTCTAAGTTTAACAGTTAATTTGTGTTACTGTCACATACTGGGGTAGCTACTTGGCTGGGAAGCACCAAGGCATGGACGTGCATGCTGGGAGCTACCGAGGCCTAGAAGAGGGTTGGACGGTAATATGTTACAATTTCTAAATCTATTGCTCAAAGATGCTCAAAACATAGTTTCACAAGCTTTTAATACTGGAATATAATTACTTCCAATGAACAGACCCGAATAAGGGAAATGGGAGCACCAACAACACCAAACAAAAGAGAAAGAAGATCATGAATCAGACACAATAGACTGTCATATTCAGGCTTCTCCCCAAACTAGACTGTTAGTAAACTAGACTACAAAAAACAAACCTGAAATCTGGAATGCCGGTATTCCCAACTCAGCCTATAATAAATGTGAGGAATAGTGCAAGTGCTGATGGAGGTGAGGGAGAGTGAGAAGGAATCAGCCTGACAACCACTCTCAGGCCTCATATGAGTGCAGGTGAGCCTTCTGCTGCCAGTCAGCACTGGAGATAAATTGGATAGCAGGTTACTCAGGATGACTGAGAAAGAAAAGCTGGTGCACTGAAGCACATGTAACAATCCACATTGGAAATAGCAGTTGACCAATAATTTCTAGCCCTGATGCAAATGATGTTTTACTATCATGAGGTGAAAACTTGCCTGCAGTAATTAGCTATATCCTGTGGAAGCCCACTGTATTCTATCTGCTCAGCACCAAGCAGCAGACATATTTAGAGACAAACTGGTGTAAATGAGTAAAACATTTAGCATTTAAAGAGCATGATCTTTCCTTTTACACTTGCAAGAAGCAAATATATGGGTTAAAAGGGGAGTGAGTACTGGACTTAATTAAATTTCCACTGGGTATAGCGCAATATTTTCATTTATTTGGAGCCATTTAACCAAGAAATCTGCTACTGCAGGATCAAAGTTTTTGCAAATTTGCAAGTAAGAGAGGGTGCAAATGTTCTCAAGACTACTGACTCCAGAGATAAGAGAGGAAAGATTAAAATGGACTCTATAAGAATCTCATTGATTTGCAGTAATGGTTTGTGCAATGTTAACAAGTATTTTTCACACAGTTCTACGGGGGTTAGTACCATACAGTGAGCTACAAAGGAATCTGTGAACTATCTACATTCTTGAAGAATACAAGTGTGTTGAACATTTATCAGCATTTGCTGACACTGTATTAGCACCTAAAGGGCCCTAGTGTGCTGACAGGGTGACATATAGATCCCTATAGACAAACTGAAGAAGTGGCAAAGGTGCAGTAATTGGGTGAAGCTGTCATTTACCATGGTTAATGTTAAAGGCTGGTCATCCATCACGTCTTTCTGAAAAGTAACACCTGTTTCTCTGTCCCCAGGCAAAGTTTTCTTGCAGGATTTAATCAATCTTGTTGTATTTGTCCACAGAATATATCTAAGATATTTAGCATTATACACAAAATCACTGCATTGCAGTATTATAATCCTGGCATGAAATAAGATGTTGATGATGATGCAGCAAAAAGAAAAAAAATAGCTGTTGTGATACAGAGAGCTGTATAAAAGTTGGTCATCACTTTTCCAAATGGATTCTGGGCATGTTTTCAAAAGTCAACTTTCTTAGACAGCAGTTGATGTCTGCAGCAGTGTCCATCTTTTTAAGCAGCCTGTGATGGTCATTTGAAAGCAAAAAAAACCCAACTTATTAATTTTCGCAAAGCAGGGAAAATGAAAAGACGCCACAGTATTTTTCGCTCGCAGTTTCTAAATATGGACCACATACATATGTATTGTAATGATAGATGCAATTAATAGGCAGGTTGAAGAGGAAATGTTGGATTTGTAATGTCTTTATGGTTTTTTGCAAGTGTGTAAATGATTCCTTAATGTATTTATTCTGCTTGTCAAAACAAATATATATACATATATACATAGCTGGATTGACGTGATCATCTTTACAACAAAATGCTCAATTTATGTGGCCTTTACTTTGTTCTTTACACACACAACAGAACATAACAGAAAAACTTTTTCAAATACTATAAATAAGACATCATTTAATTATGTCTTTTTCTCTGAATCTTTTGATGATGGCTCATCTACAGCATTGCATTCAGTCTTCACAATTTAATATTAATAAACATTGTCATCCTTTGCAGATCTAGATCCCCTTTTTTGCAGAACCTGTGCCCATCTTTACTTCTGAGAAACCCCGTCTCGCTAAGATGCTCTTTTTGTACTCGGTGATGTTACGGACTTGTTGCCGGTTAACCTGATTAGTTGCAAAATGTCTCTCCAGCTGTTTCCTTTTGTTACCTAGTATAGATATAAATGTTTATATGGCTGTAGACCATAATAGACTGAAAGTTTTGTTTCTGCCTCAGAGCAAAGAGGAGAGTCAAAGAGACGGCCAGATGGTGAAGCTATCCAAATTAAACGGAGTGCAGAAGATTGAAGACGAAGGGGAAAGAAGGGAGATGATCACCCCTGCCCTCAGAGAAGCACTGACAAAGCAAGGTGAGGAAAGAGGATTCAGAAAAAAAATTGAGGATTAGCAAAAGAGAAGTCACAAAAGCAAATTAGAAACCAAAAATGCCAAATTACCAGCACTGATAGCTTACTGACTCAGTCAGTGGTAGAGTTTTATGGTTCTTCAAGGTGTATTTGTAAAATTATATATCGCTTTCTAAAGGAACATCTGGTGGGTGTCACTTGTGACTGCGAATAATATATGCATGTTATCTAGCTGCATTGCTTTGCATTGTAAACCAAAGAAATCTCATTACAGACAGAGTGCACCAGCTGCTCTCAGCATATGTTTAACCTTCATCTTTCCACAGAGGGCAGCAAAGTTTTTTTCACTTTAAACATAGATTGTTAGTTATGCCATTTTTTTTAAATTTATGTGGTACTAAAAGGTATTTGCATAACAATTTAATGTAACTCATATGGTTAAAGATGTATTTTTGCAATTCATTAAGTATTTAATGGCTATCAGTGCTTATTGCTCTGGCGTACTATGCAGAAAGAAGAAATTAGTTGAAACCATTGGAGTATATTTGGGTTAATCAGTTACTGAAATTTCATTACGTTTTAACCTTGCTGATGAGCTGTAATTTAAAGGTTCAACATGGAAACTGTGGGTGGGCGCAGTGCATTTCAGTTCTTGCTTGTTTAAGATAGTAAGTTTAGGACTAAAGATTAGCTTAAAATGTTAATCTAATGTTAACTTAATGTCTAAATAATAATATGAATGTATAACTAGTGTCTGTTTTAACTGAGGCTATTTGAAAATTGGACGGTTGTATTAAGGTTTAACATTATCTAGTAGAAATAACATCAAAATATTCTGTTTGAAAGGTCTGTGAATCCATCACTATTTATATTGTTGCTATTTTTTTCCACTGTGCACCATGTGCTGATTTTTTTTTTTTTTTTTACTCATTAGGTCTGGATTTTACTATTCTACTCTTCTACTATCCCACTATTAAAACACAAGCCAGCAGTCATTTTCAGCCAAAACCCCCCACAGTTAGCTTACACAACACTCTATAAATAGGACACTGAACACAGGACTTCACTTCATTTGACCAAATGTTGACCTATTTCATGGTGTTTATGTTGGCAACAATTAGTCCTGGGGGGCAGTTTGTTTTATTTAGAAGGAAGGATGAAAGTTTTGGCATTGTCTTCATGGTTTTCAGCCTTGGAAGGATATGTTTCCTGTATAGTCTTTTCCTGGCATGGATTGGATGCCAGTGTCACATACTGCTCTTGTGCATTGTCCAAAAAAGTTTTAACACAGTGTGCAAAATAGTTTTCCATCAGCGAGGTTCAAGAGAAACCTATTTCAAGAAAATAGTGACAGGGAAAGTCATAACTCAAAGGTACAGGTTAATTAGTAAATTATTATTAATTATTAAAGTGGCTTACCAATGTCACTTTCAGTCAGTTCCGGTAGTGTGCAACACACAGAGTTTGGCTTCTTCTTTGTGCCACACACCAGGTAAAGCTTTCCTGTTTGGTTCAGACAAGAAAAGCACAAAGTCAAGAGTGTGAAACCTGTTGTGGGGGTGATATCTGTGGTATCTTTGTGCTTAAATTGTCACTCTAATATGTAAATTGGCAGTCGTCTCTTTCATTACTTGGTGGAAGACCAGTTAGGCCATTGTCTCCCTGCTCCTTTCATTCCCCTCAAGCAGCTCAAGAGTGAAAGACAGAGTATCACATGAGTGTAAACTGTTTTTATAATTTTCATATTCTCCGATGCTGTTTCTCTGAAATGGTGCAGTTATCATAGAGTGTATTAAAAAGACGGACACATTCTCAGTGACATCAACTGTTGGTTTGTGAAGTCTAATGTGAATTGAGCATATTCAGCGTCGTCATCTTGTGTTTTAAACCTGACATGATGGCGAGGGGAGGCTCTAACTGGAAGAACTGAGAGACGCTGCACACATGGCATCACTTCATTTTTCATATTCAGAAGACATGTCCATCTTTTATATCCAGTGCATGGAGACACACAAACACAAAGATAATCATTGTTCTTGTTAAAGTCACTAATAGCAGGTCCGATTCAGTACTGTGTTGTCCAGAGTCTTGTAGACCTGCACTCAGTTTTTTTTGTTACTTGTGAAAAGATGATTCAGTGGTAAGCTGTTACATTGAAGTGTAAAAATCAAAAAAGTGTATTTCATTCATTCAGCCTTTCCTGCAAATATACCCACAAACAGCCTCGATGAGGAACATTTTGTATTTGACTAATCTTGCATCAAACCTGAGATCTGTGGGAGCAGTTCGAGCACAAACACACCCCGGTACAGATGTCCTGCTGTGTTTTTGTGTTTTAGATATTTCATGAAGGTTTTAATAGCAGCTACAACACACACAAGCTTCCAAAATAGGAGGCTTTGTTTTTTAAACTTGCTGCCTACATTCTTTGTGTGGCTTTGTACTGCTGTACTTACTAGAAAGCTATTTTAAATGATTTTGAAAAGGAAAGGCAGCCCTTCTTCTTTAATCTATCACGTTTTTTTTGTTTGTTTGTGTTTTTTCCTGGGATTTCATGAATGCGTCAAGTCATGAGGATAAAAGGATTCCATCTGACAGATATTACAGAGCGGGACGGGTTTTTTTTTCTTTTCTATTTTTTTTTAATGAGGGAGAATGAGGAGAAATCCACATCCGGCTGTTCATAGTGGTTTGAGGCCATGGTGTTAAAAGGGATAGAGAGGCCCACCTCAAGGGCATTTGAAACACTTTCCTCACAGACCTTTTTGTGCAAAAAGGGAATCTGAAACATTCTCTCTTTCTCCCAATGACATGGCTTCAAGCTGCCAGTAGACACTTTGCTGGAGATGTTCAGTGGCTGTTAGCATGGGGCCATTAAAAAATCAGACTTTGTGAATGTTGAAAGGCTTTACTGAAGTAAAGCTATAAAAAGTATATTGTCCATGTTTCTTTCAGCTTAATTTGACTTGTGCAGTTCTGCATTGTGAAGTGTTTCACTGATTTGATGCCGTATTTATAACACGTTGTGTTTTTACCTTTTTGTGAAGGATATAAACTGATTGGGAGTCACTCAGGAGTGAAGCTTTGTCGATGGACTAAGGTAACGAAATCAACCCTTTTAAATAAACCGTTAAAACACTTCCTTTAAATTATCTCAAATTTCTATTACAGCTTTGACAAACTGAATGCATGAATTGTAATTCATTTATTTATTTTAGTCTATGTTGAGAGGAAGGGGAGGTTGTTACAAGCACACTTTCTACGGTATTGAGTCCCACCGGTGCATGGAGACTACCCCCAGCCTCGCATGTGCTAATAAGTGTGTCTTCTGCTGGAGGTATGTGCTTCTCAACTTCTTCTCTTTTAGTTTGACATCATTAAGGAGAATCTTAAGTGATCCAAATAAAAGTTAATCTTTCAGCCTATCAATTAATATTGATTCAATATTAATACCCTAGTAGAGTACATGTCTTATTTATACTGTGATTTAATTAAGATGCTAGTCCTTCTGGGTACAGGCTTTATGCTTCCCATCTAGGGCTGTGCAATATGACCAAAATCTCATATCCCGATATAAGAATTTTATCGTCCCGATAACCATATGAATCACAAAAATATAACATTTTCTGTAAATTCTGTGAATCTCGGGCAGCTCGACTTGCGTGAAGTGTTTCCAGCTGCGCGTCATGTAGCTGGAGTCGAGTGTTTTAACCGATGCATGAAACTATACATTTTTAGACATAAGTTGTAACGGCCGCCGTTTTCTTTGTGAGTATTTATTACACGGCGTGCTGCAGGGAAAAGCCTGTTCTAACGTTTGAGTCTAAGGTTTATTTTTTAGCACCTGGCGGCTCTTTTTTTACTTCTCAT
The DNA here is from genome assembly GCF_018398535.1 of Haplochromis burtoni. Lineage (NCBI taxonomy): Eukaryota > Metazoa > Chordata > Actinopteri > Cichliformes > Cichlidae > Haplochromis > Haplochromis burtoni. Next base: position 160,744 of record NW_024582514.1, read on the forward strand.
CTGTAAATAATCTGCTCTTTCACGTGATTCAGTTTATTTTGAAAAGTCTCAACAGGATCTTGAGCTTTATTGTGAAAGGTTTATGTGGAACATAAACAAGCGGACACGCGATGCTGTTACCGTCGTTGTTGCTAACCACAACGCATAAAAACAGGCGCTTGTCCGTCCGTAGTGTGGTTATATTAAATATAAGAGAAAGAGAGAACTTTAAGAAATTAATATAGCCACTACAGTGACCATCAAAACGATGAAAAAATATTGCCGTAAACAGTTTATTTTGCGACACCACGAAACAAACGATAGCGTAAAATGAAACGATAGATGTTTTTATCATCCGATATCCATCACTTTAACTGTCCATTGCTACACAACTGTATGTAAGGTATAACTCCAACATGTGTTTTCCTGTTTTTAGGAGTGTTTTTATTTTGCTATATATTAACTAGTTTTAGCCTGTTTGGTTACTAACTTGTAGGGGGGTTTTTTTGTTTTGTTTTTTTAAACCAAACCCATTTAGGGTTTAGTCCAGTCACTGTTGATGATCTCGCTGTTCCATAGAAGTTCATGTTTTATGTGCAGATTGATAATGGTCTGCATAGCTGCAAGGCCTAAATGTGGACACTGATTCATCATGGCATTAGTGAGAGATTGGGCCTTTTACTAACTTCAAGTTCCATTTGAAAAGGCGACTGTGTTGAGCACTGAAAGGTCGCTGTCAGAATGTGCTGTGGTGAACTGCTGCCCTGTCAACACAGATCTGCCCGTCTCCCTTACTACAGCTATGTGGGATGACAGGAAATAAGCAATTTCGGGGCACAGCTGCTTTGTTCCTGCTGCCCCCACCATCCACCTCTTTATGGCAACAGGTGGATCAAGATTTTCATGGACGCCATCAGTATATGTCACGTTAGAGTGTGCATACTTATCTGACAGAAATTTGTGATGCCCCAGGATTTGGTGTTGCACATAGACATCACACTTGGATAGTTGGAACGTGTTATTAACACCCAAAGGGAGAGCACTTTTTTTACAGTAGCATGCATTCTTTCACTTAATATGTTTTTATAGGGTGATAATACACACGCCCACATATTTCACTTTCAATCTGTGAGTAAATAACTTGAGTCTTAGCATTTGGCACCTCGTTAAATGCTCCTTTTATTCTAGTGAAATATGTCTTTAACTTTTTAAGGGATGTTTGTGTTGAACAAACGGTCTAATAGTCTTGGACTTTCTAAATCAGAATTACCATGGAGTAATACCACCGATGAGGTGTAATGTCCTTTGTTTGTACTGAAGCTGGTTTGGAGCCCATATTTACAGTTTGTTAAGGCCATTTATTCCATTTGTAGCCACAAGCAGTGTTCATTTTCCCTTTTATACTCCAGAAGCATGTCTCCAAAGAAGGTAATACCATCTCTAAGGCTACAGTGGTTGCTCTTTGATTAATATTTAGTTTGCTGTATTACTACATTTGGTTGGTGCTTGCTGAAGCAGTTACATCTTGACTGCTGTTAGTTCCTATTTATTCATGTTTGTGCTCCACTAACAGACATCATACCAACCCTGTCGGCACTGAATGGCGCTGGAAAATGGATCCTGCAGAGAAAATCTTGGAGGATGCCCTGGAAAAGCACCAGAACATGATTCGACAATTCAGAGGTTAGGCTTTGAGCAGGTGACACATGCAAACATGAACAACAACATGCATGTTTTTTCTAAATGTCTGTCTGGCTATTTGTCTGTTTACTTATGCTTATGCTTGAAAGTGTTCATCATAGGTCGTCTCTCTCTTTGTTAAAATGAACATAGTCACAAAAGTGTGCAAGAATAAGCCGTTTTGCACTTTTTCTCCTTAAGGTCTTCAGCTTGGAACTTATGAATTCTTTTAAACTTAATGAAGTAAAGTTCACATGCAAGTGCTGATGATCTGTGGGGCTGATGAGCTGTTTCATCACATTGTTGCTTTCCTCGCTCATAAATCACTTTTCAATCGCAGATCCACAGACACACAGTGCATGCAATCTTTGATTTCCACCTCCTCAAAGTCCTGTTTGTAACAACTCCACTCTTTATTTTCTTAAAACTTATCAACATTTGAGGTATCTAAGTTAGTAATTGGAAATCAAAGATTTAAACCTATTTGTACTCCCGTTTTCTGGAATATGCTTCTACTGCTTGTACTAACATTGCTGGCATTTGGGACTTTTTCTCTGGCTGCTACCAGCTTTGGCTGAGAACGGCTGGCTGGCCACTCAAAGCTCAGTCCAAACAGAATTTACTGATCCTGTGTGTATGCCCCAAGCAGATTTTCTTTGAGGTTTTCAGAAATGTTGTCAAAACATAGTGGTGACAAATTTATCAGACATAAGGCAAACTAATTCAGAAATATTTTGTTCCTCGTGTGGATTTAAAGGTAATCAGCAAAATTAGGTTAGAGTTCAGACTAAGTTACTCCTTAATGAGTTGTAGGAATAAAACAATGCTTATACTGCAATGTTCTTACACATAAATGTAAGAATATTTTATATTGTCTGTGTTAAACAGTTATTTATTATTCAAAATATAGTGGAAAGGCCTAGCAAAAAGATGTCTTAAGTTTTTCATGTATGTGTGGGCCATTTGATTTACAGTGATATAAAATAACAATTTGAGAAGCTAAATGTATGAATGTTTTTATATTTTTCTAGATAAAACAATTGTGAATAATTAATAGTCAAAAATGTGTTTGCATCTGTTTTGTTTTGTGACAAGCTCAAAGAAATGCGGATAAATTCATTACCATATTGTTAAAGACAAAAGTGTTTTCAAATGTTTTTCAGACTCTTGCTCTCGAGTGTCAGCTGTGGTACAGAAATACAGTCTTACATTATTCCATTCCAAAATGCATTCTGCTCAACACTGGATGTTACTCTGTCCGTACAGCCTGTTGTGACTCTAGTTAGCATAAACACACTTGCAGAGACCATTCCCATCAAGCCCAAACCAGCATCTTTCCAGTTAAACTCTTCATCTTATTTTCTATTGTGCTCATGTACAAGTCAGTACTGACACCATACACTTACCTGCATTATGTAATATGATATTATATGGCTAATAAATAAAATATTCACATGATTGCTAGGCCGGCATGTAGGACCTCGGTCCAGCCAACTATTCTTGAGGCCTGGCCTGATCCTGCAACTTTACGGTCAGAGAGCTGCCTCTCTAACCTCAAAGCTGCTGCTGATCCCATTATAAAACACTGCAGACATTGTGCTCGTGAAATGATATAAATGCAAAAAACTTCTGAGACGTATCTTCTTCAAAGGGGCTATTTTATAGTTAATATGATTCTCAGAGCTGAGTTTAAGGATATATATAACGCACATCATCATAGAAAATCTAATAATTTTTTCTTGATGTGGTTGCAAAAGAGCAATGGCATAACAGTGGTTGTCTTGAATGCCACCTTCATATTTCTCTTAGAGTTAACCCCCCCAATATTTCACAAAAGACATTACAGTAAAATGATAGAAAACGTATATTTTTAACTTTGCAATTCTAATTAGAGGCATACTAAAGCAAGGCACAAGCTTCTATTGTCATCATCATCCATAATCATCTTTCCAGTTGCACTGTAAGACCACATTATGCAGCCTTCAACTTCTTTTACAATTGACAGTGATACATTTTACTCTCTCTAGCACAATGAAGTCCCCAGACAGTGGCTCACAAAACCTTCAGTGTGATTAAGCAGCTTGGTGTCTGCTCTGACTCCATGATGGGCTACTGAATAAAAGGTCTCAAGTAGCAGTTTAATGTCAGGCACAATTTATAATGAATTTATAATGAAAGCTATTACTCGTAGTTTAAAAGCATAAACGTTAGCTTATTACCCTGGGATCTGCTTGTTAAATTTGTTTGTATTCTTTGTAATGTTGTATTGATGACTGCATCTAGGAATAAATCTGTGTTCTTCACGCATTAGGATTGCCACGATACTAGAATCTCAAGCTTGATATCAGTACCCAGGAAAATACTCAATACCATTTGAAAAAACAAAAAACCTATAAGGTGTGTAAATGGGATATTTTAAGATTACCTTACATAGTGCCAAAAAAAAACAAAAAACAAACAGACACCCACATTTTAGCTTGTCTGAGGTAGTGCTGTTGCTGGTTGCGTTGCACCAAACCTTTATTGCTGATCAAATAGAAAGGTAGGCTGCAACAATTTCTGTCTAGTTCCTTCCTGGTAGGCTTCTCAGCTTCAACCTATGAATGACACGAATATTTGTTCTGTGCTGTTAAATTAACACTGTTAATTATAACGTTATGGATGAGCATAGCTGCTAGTTGTTACCTTAATGATGACTTAACAGGAAGCTTATGTGGCTGTTTGACAAAGGCTGTTCTGAAAGTACCTTTGATTTGTCAAAGGTTTTATACCAGATACACTTCCTGATGCAACCATCCCAGTTATGGGATGCATAGTTGCATAGTCTACTAGCTTATGACCCCCCTGAGGCTAGGTCAGTGGCTATTGGGTAATTGACGATAATTAAGCGTCTAACATTTACGTATGCTCCAGGCAAGTTAACATTTGTGACAACTGTTTAATTCTTCAGTGTTTCTAAAGTAGGAGCTTTGATGACCTCTCAAAATTCATGTCAACTGCTTCAGCCAGTAGTGAGGGGAGTGGTTATGTGACTGTCTATCTGCAAGTGCTGTGTGAAGCTGTGTGTCAACTGCAGGAGTCAAAGAGGGCACTTTCATATAGATACTGTTGCAAACGAGTATCTAATCTCAATCATTTTCATTACCAAGCATAATGAACCCCAAACTATTAGTGATACGTATCCTGTATTCAGTATTTATCTAACTGTCCCACTTAATTCTACACTCTAGGCAGTTTGTTACAATTCACACAATTATTTATGTCACTGTGCAACAGAAGCTTGGTGAAGTTTACTTTGGCAGACAAGTCAGCACATTAATTAAATATCTTGTAATGTCATTCCCTGTTACAACAGCATGGCACTTTCAGTACATGAAATGTCTTTCTTCATTCATGCATACTGAACTAACCTGTACCCTTTTCATAATGTAAAGTTGCAGATGCACTGATATGAGTGGACAGTATCATGACAAAGTCTTCAGTATACTCAACTCTTATACAAATTGAACTCAGAAAAGAAGCCTGCAAAGATAACCAAATTAAATTGTAATGCTAATGCCACTTTTTATTTATTTATATATAGAGATATATATATATAGATATATGGATCTATCTATGTAATATACTTTTTATAATCTGAGTGATCCACATAATTCTCTAATTATGTGAGAATTTAATGGAATTTCGCATATGATACTGTGCAGTGTCATAACATTGACTCCAGACATACAGCCAGACTCATAAAAACTATTCTCAGCAACAAGAATAACCAGAGGTCCTAGAACAGATGGTGCCCCCCCTAGACCTGATGTCAGCATCATCAAGTCAATCTGAGGCTACATGAAGAGACAGAAGCAACTAAGAGTTCCTAAATCTGCTGAAGAGTCTTCTGTCTTTCAAAGATCTTGAAAAAAAAAGTGTGTGTAGACACACATTAGTGTTTAAAAGCAACAAATACTGATTCTTTTTTGCTCTCTGCATTACTAGCTACCAAGTTATTAAAAATATATATATACCGGTGTGTGTATATATATATTCATGATTCATATCAAGATCTTCTGTAAGATTTCCTGAATTTAGTCTAAAAATGTATTCTGTTCTGGCTTGAGAAATATCACATTAAACCCTTTGAATATTCTCTGATACCATTTTCATGTTTGTTTATTCCCTTTATTACAAATTCCTGCAGTGTCATACTGCTTTTAATACTTTATACCATTTCCAGGCTGGAATCCCAAAAGCAAACTTGGCCTGATTAAATCATTCATATACCTACATACTTCACATTATCTCTCCTGCTCTTTTCAGTGTTTTTGATTTCATTCGTCAACATTCTTATTTCAATTTTAGATGAATAGGTGGATGGATAGATTTTAGCATGGTTTGTGTCCTTCAAGATCTCAACACAGCTGAAAAACGAATGGGAGGTTTTTAGATCCATCTATTATAAAATGCTCTCCACCATGCTCTCAAAACACCAAATGAACAACTGTCTATTGGGTGAATGTTTAAAACCATTACTGTGGTTATTTTTTGCAGTTTATTCTATGGATCTTCTGTTATGCAGCACTTTGAAGGAAATGGATTAACTGTTTAAGAGCCTAGGATCAAGAGTTGAAATGAAGATGTGTCAAGCCCTAGATCTCTCTTGTTCATCTTCACATCTATTTCTTGTGACTCTTTGGTTATGGGTGTAAGGAAGAGGACTCCCTTACTACATTTATTTATATTATATTATCTGTATAGCACTTTAAGCACACCTTTCACTTTATTAAAAGCACCTTATCAAGCACTTTATTTAGCATTGCACTTTAAGCATGGATTTGCACAGTAAAACATTTACACACAAGAAGTTTAATTATTTATTGACTATTTATTGGGAATTTTAAAATCAGTTGATAGCCTTGTTTCAGATCCTGCACAGCTGCTCCTCATCAAGGAATATGGTGGTTGTCTGTGAGGAGAGAAGAATGGTGATTGAGATTGTAATTAAAGTTTACCAGTAAGGAACACTAATGCAAGTGTGTGTGTGTGTGAGAGAAATCTAGGAATAAAAGTGGTGCAAATAAGTGTTTGTAAGATAATGATTACTCACCTTTCTTGCCTGTGTCCTCTTCAAGGTGTTTGGGCAAATGTTTCCCCAGGGGTCCAGACACCATTTAAAGGTTCCGGGAGAGACCATGGGTTAAGAGAGTGTTGAATCTTTTTGTGCTTGGGTTTTTATAATATTGGGTTTGGTGTAAAATTAAAGTGTGAACTATTTACTAATATGAAAATGTGAAATGTATTTATGTATTTATTTATTCTAATTGATATATTGTGTGCTGTGGTGGAAGGTTGGGATTTAATAATTTACCTGAGAGTGGAATAATGGTTTAGTCCGTGACAGCTGAACATATTTAAGGCTGCCAGTTGTCATTAGAGGGGTTGATTGTGCTGTGAAGAAGCTCGACGAGTTAATTGTTGTAAGGAGAGCTGTATAGCAAATAAATACTTTTTGTTCCACTACACTTGCCTTGGTCCATCTCACTGTGTTTCCAGCCGCTAAGGGCCGCTCTGTTACAATGGGTAATCACTAAAACAGCCTTCAGTTCAAAACCTCACCTCAGTCTATTGCCTCACACAGTTGTTTTTTGTGTCTGACAACTATGATCTACTCAGACATTGACGTCTCTCCTGCTAGGTGTCCCTGGAGTAAAGCCTGACAGGTATGAGGAGGGCCTAGCAGTCAAGCACTGCGCCCTGTCCTTGGTTGGTGAACCAATCATGTATCCTGAAATCAACAACTTCATTCGCCTCCTCCACCACCATCAGATCTCCAGTTTCTTGGTAACCAATGCGCAGTTCCCCCAGGAAATCAGGTACAAGCAAAATGAAAAAATATCTTCTTTGTGTGTTACATGATCTTTTTTTTTCTTACTATTAAAGTAATCTTAATAAGTTTGATCTGTTTTCATACTTTAATAACCTACCTAACCCTAACAAGAAGATTAAAGAGTCAGTCGGCGGGCGGGGGGGGAGATAATCCATTTTTCAGTGCTTTGAGCAGCACATAATTTCAATTAACCTTCATTAAATTGATGGATTTTTAAAAACCTTAAATGTTTGCATGTTCTGGGATAATTTGAACGCTTTTCTATAATTATATTTAAAAAAAAAACATTTAAACCATAATGGCTGATTGTTGGTACCTTTGCCTGAGTGTGTAAACATATATTATTTTCTGACTTTCCTTATGAAGGTGAGGTCTCTGTAGTTAATCCGTAAGACATA
>NW_024582514.1:168695-172055 GCF_018398535.1 Haplochromis burtoni
CTAACGAGATAGGGGAACAGCGCTGAGACACGACCTCTATTGCAAATAAAACCTGTTCAATAAGTATGTTTTTCACATTTTATGTTGCAGCATTTTGGTAATGTCAGCTAACACTGAATTATTTATGTTGTTTGTTTTTTTTACTTGTATATTAACTTATAATTAAATTACTGTACAGAAGACATGAGCAATCACTCCTTCTCCCCCCAAAAGGAAGGGAGTATATAATCGGTTCAATTTGTTTGTCTGTTTGTTTTCATGCAGTTTTCATGATATCATTTCCAAATTTTGTGTGATGGTAGATCCCAATAGTAGCTCGAGCTGATCTAATTTTGGTGACAATGGCATCATGGTCAGGGTCACCGTAAGACATAAGGAGATTCCAAACCCATTTTTTCCCCTACTAAAAAATTCCTAACCACGATAAGAATCAAGGTCTCGATTGTTTTTATTAATGTTTCTTTCACTACAGCCTCACCACAAACACAGTTAGATACTAAGTGTAGTAAGTGAAATGTGCCTTAGATTCAGAAAGGACTGTAAGCATCAACATGAAAAGTTTTTGTGAGTCACACTCAGTGTAATGTGAAGTGTAAGACGAAGTACCAAAAGTTTTGTCAGGGCAATATTGTCATGCTACAAAAAAGCATGCTGAAGTGCACATCTGTTGTATTATTAACAATGTTACCTAACACAAAGGTTACTTTGTTTGCAGACATGTTTTATTCAAGAATAAGTTTTCCAATTGAGTGTTGGTAACTGGTAAATGCCCTGTTTGTATAGGGCTTTACTTAGTCCCTATGGACCCCGAAGCACTTTACACTACATTCAGTCATTCACACACTGGTGATGGCAAGATACCTTGTAGCGCACTGACAGAGGCGAGGCTGCCGGACACTGGCGCCATCGGGCCCTCTGACCACCACCAGTAGGCAACGGCTAAAGTGTCTTGCCCAAGGACACAACAACCGAGACTGTCGGAGCCGGGGCTCGAGCCAGCAACCTTCCAATTACAAGACGAACTGCCAACTCTTGAGCCACGATTGCCCATTCTATGAGTGTTGAATAAATCTGCTAAATTCTTGATTAGATCAGCAGACAGAAATTTTTATTGTATTTTTATGTCATTCTTCACTCCGAAGAGGAAAGTTACCACTTCTGCACAAACTAAATTTATCATTGCCTTTTAATCTTTCAGTGGTTTTGTAGCCACACAGACTCTTAGTGAAGATGCTGCTGCTTGTTTAAAAAAGAAAAAAATATTGTATGTGTTCCCATTTAGTACACAGAATACTGTTGCCACTTTCTATAAGTCTAGACTGTAATGGATGAATGCTGCGTGAGCCATTTGAAATGAACAGGATATTGACCTCTCTATCAAGAACCACTTACCGGTTTTCACGACACACACTGACATATCCAATATTGTGGCTAACTGGCCTGTCACAGGCTTATCACATAGTCATCGAGCAAGTTAAAGGCAAGGACACCAGGCATCAGCCATTTATCCTGTCTGCCAGAGCTACCTTATAGGAGATGAGCTGTTGCACTTTGGGTTGGAGAATCTATCCCACGGCTCTTTTAACAAGGGGAAATGTGTTTTTGTTTTTTGCTTTATTTGTTTTTTTGTTCTTTCACCAGTATTATAAACGTTCTTCATGTGGTACTTTCTGCTCTATTACTCTTTTCTGATTACTTATATGACCAAAGTTCAGTTTCACCCAAATAAGTTTTTTTTTCTTACTTGATATTTATAATAGGTACTCTTTATTTTTACAGTTTCTTTCTCAGCTCCAACTCAGTATTCTCCTTGTTTATTGATTATCTATAGAAAAAGAAAGAAAACCTTTGCTTCAACAACAATGAGTATTTGACTTGATGTTCTTGTCACTGAATCAAGTTGGCAATTAATCACGTTGTCTGAATAGGATATAAGTGCCTGCATCAAAGAACTGTGTATTCTTAGGAGAATGTATTTTTTGTTTTAAATGCATCTTAAATTTTGCAGCAGCTACATAATTCTTGTCTTTTGTTCTCAACCAAATTCTTTTTAGGAGTTTGGTGCCAGTTACTCAGTTGTATGTCAGTGTGGATGCCAGCACCCAAGACAGTCTGAAGAAGATTGACCGGCCACTTTTCAAGGATTTCTGGCCGCGCTTCCTGGATAGCCTCAAGGCCCTGGGAGAAAAAGTAAGCTTTCATCCAGGATCTTAGACAAGTGATCGGCTGGGCTGTGGGGTTCAGTTTGATAAAGAATCTGACTCCTCGGTAAAATTCAACTGGATAAAAACTAGCATTATTAAATTATCTGCAGGCTTTTACGATAGCATGGTATTGAGCCCTAAAAAGAATGTGCTTGCTTTCCATTGGGACGCTAAATTAAAAGTAAAAATGTTTTTCACACATTCATACATTGTTATTCCTGTCCTAAAAATCTTGGCCCAGAGCCAAACCACATAACTGTCCTGGGTTACATAAAAATATAGCAAAAATTAGCAGTGGCAATGTAGTATTTTAATACCATATTTTAATTGAAAAGAACGAAAGAAGTCATTCTTAAACCTGCAACGCAGATGTGATAATTATCAGTTTTATACTGTGTCAGTCACAGTTACAGTTTTAATGAGTGGATGTTATGCTGCTGTTAAAGCCTACAGAATTTCACTAACCTGAATGTCACTGTAAATATGATTAATTTAGTGCCTATAAAACAGCCGCTGATATGTTTTTTCCCAGGTCATAACAGCTTACAGCAGCAGTCTTTGACTAATACTACTTAACTTTAATATCCTAGTGTAAGTGTGGACCTAATTCACAAACATTCACTAGCACATTAGTATACAGAATAAAGCCTGCGACAACATTGTCTCAGATTGTGAGCGAAACCCGTAGAAGCAATTAAAGATTGTTGGCTTGATCGACCTTTGTAGAAACCTCACAAGGAGGGGTCTTCTCTGTTTACCCATTTCCATATATTGACACTGAGATCCCAACAAATGACAGGGAGCAGCTATTCAAGTGTGAAATGTCGCCTTGCTATTCTGCCTGTTCTTTTTGCAACTTTAAGAGAAACAGAGACCTATGTTTTCATTCTTATTGTGGTGACAGTGGCCTTATCGACTTGTCTTTGTGATCTGTGCTCATAGATTCATTTCAGCAGGTTTAAAGTGCTTTCAATAGGCTTTTAGAAGTTTTTGTCATTCCAAGAAGAGGGAAAATCCATTATCACAACCTCCATCTTGCTACCTGGCTGCTTCCCCCCCCCAAATAAATAAATGGGTCTATTAACCACCAAATGACCTTGAGAAAGATAAAGTCTGCAGTGTCTCTATTGCAAATAAAACCTGTTCAATAAGTATG
>NW_024582514.1:172075-179881 GCF_018398535.1 Haplochromis burtoni
TGTTTATAATTGTAACATTTAAGCCTGCCCAGTATTGTGTAGGTACCCTTTGGACTGCTGAGATAGGTCTAATCCACAGAGGCATGGACTTTATAAGGTGTCCTGTGGTTTCAGGCCCCAACATCTTTACAGCAGATGCTTTTCCTAAAGTGCTGTAAGCTGTAAAATGGGTCCTCCATACATGTGGACTTGTGACCCGCTGTTTTACAATTGCAGTGAGCAGTCATAACAACTCTGTCCAGGACCATAATAATGTGGCCAGATCCTTACCCTTCACTGAAGCCTTATATGAATACATATACCCGAGTGTGGCAGGCAGGTTGGGACCCAAATGCAGGACTCTCAGGCTTGACTGAACTGAACTGCTTTATTTCTGGAAATAAATCCTACTAAGTAACTGGCAGTCACTCATGGAAACAAACACTGGAGGCGCTGAACAAAGAAAACAAAGAGACACAGACGATATATACACATGAGGGAATCGGGGCGGAGAGGAAACACCTGGGGAACACAGCTGAACAATAATCTAACTAACGAGATAGGGGAACAGCACTGAGACACGACTGACTAAACAGAGCGAGAGCAAGGGACAGAGAGAAAGAGAATGACATCGAACTTGACATTAATAGATCGACATGATGGGCTACACACTAGGGACACATTGGAGGAGACTACCCCCCCCCCCCTTACATAGTGCCAAAAAAAAACAAAAAACAAACAGACACCCACATTTTAGCTTGTCTGAGGTAGTGCTGTTGCTGGTTGCGTTGCACCAAACCTTTATTGCTGATCAAATAGAAAGGTAGGCTGCAACAATTTCTGTCTAGTTCCTTCCTGGTAGGCTTCTCAGCTTCAACCTATGCATGACACGAATATTTGTTCTGTGCTGTTAAATTAACACTGTTAATTATAACGTTATGGATGAGCATAGCTGCTAGTTGTTACCTTAATGATGACTTAACAGGAAGCTTATGTGGCTGTTTGACAAAGGCTGTTCTGAAAGTACCTTTGATTTGTCAAAGGTTTTATACCAGATACACTTCCTGATGCAACCATCCCAGTTATGGGATGCATAGTTGCATAGTCTACTAGCTTATGACCCCCCTGAGGCTAGGTCAGTGGCTATTGGGTAATTGACGATAATTAAGCGTCTAACATTTACGTATGCTCCAGGCAAGTTAACATTTGTGACAACTGTTTAATTCGTCAGTGTTTCTAAAGTAGGAGCTTTGATGACCTCTCAAAATTCATGTCAACTGCTTCAGCCAGTAGTGAGGGGAGTGGTTATGTGACTGTCTATCTGCAAGTGCTGTGTGAAGCTGTGTGTCAACTGCAGGAGTCAAAGAGGGCACTTTCATATAGATACTGTTGCAAACGAGTATCTAATCTCAATCATTTTCATTACCAAGCATAATGAACCCCAAACTGTTAGTGATACGTATCCTGTATTCAGTATTTATCTAACTGTCCCACTTAATTCTACACTCTAGGCAGTTTGTTACAATTCACACAATTATTTATGTCACTGTGCAACAGAAGCTTGGTGAAGTTTACTTTGGCAGACAAGTCAGCACATTAATTAAATATCTTGTAATGTCATTCCCTGTTACAACAGCATGGCACTTTCAGTACATGAAATGTCTTTCTTCATTCATGCATACTGAACTAACCTGTACCCTTTTCATAATGTAAAGTTGCAGATGCACTGATATGAGTGGACAGTATCATGACAAAGTCTTCAGTATACTCAACTCTTATACAAATTGAACTCAGAAAAGAAGCCTGCAAAGATAACCAAATTAAATTGTAATGCTAATGCCACTTTTTATTTATTTATATATAGAGATATATATATAGATATATGGATCTATCTATGTAATATACTTTTTATAATCTGAGTGATCCACATAATTCTCTAATTATGTGAGAATTTAATGGAATTTCGCATATGATACTGTGCAGTGTCATAACATTGACTCCAGACATACAGCCAGACTCATAAAAACTATTCTCAGCAACAAGAATAACCAGAGGTCCTAGAACAGATGGTGCCCCCCCTAGACCTGATGTCAGCATCATCAAGTCAATCTGAGGCTACATGAAGAGACAGAAGCAACTAAGAGTTCCTAAATCTGCTGAAGAGTCTTCTGTCTTTCAAAGATCTTGAAAAAAAAAGTGTGTGTAGACACACATTAGTGTTTAAAAGCAACAAATACTGATTCTTTTTTGCTCTCTGCATTACTAGCTACCAAGTTATTAAAAATATATATATACCGGTGTGTGTATATATATATTCATGATTCATATCAAGATCTTCTGTAAGATTTCCTGAATTTAGTCTAAAAATGTATTCTGTTCTGGCTTGAGAAATATCACATTAAACCCTTTGAATATTCTCTGATACCATTTTCATGTTTGTTTATTCCCTTTATTACAAATTCCTGCAGTGTCATACTGCTTTTAATACTTTATACCATTTCCAGGCTGGAATCCCAAAAGCAAACTTGGCCTGATTAAATCATTCATATACCTACATACTTCACATTATCTCTCCTGCTCTTTTCAGTGTTTTTGATTTCATTCGTCAACATTCTTATTTCAATTTTAGATGAATAGGTGGATGGATAGATTTTAGCATGGTTTGTGTCCTTCGAGATCTCAACACAGCTGAAAAATGAATGGGAGGTTTTTAGATCCATCTATTATAAAATGCTCTCCACCATGCTCTCAAAACACCAAATGAACAACTGTCTATTGGGTGAATGTTTAAAACCATTACTGTGGTTATTTTTTGCAGTTTATTCTATGGATCTTCTGTTATGCAGCACTTTGAAGGAAATGGATTAACTGTTTAAGAGCCTAGGATCAAGAGTTGAAATGAAGATGTGTCAAGCCCTAGATCTCTCTTGTTCATCTTCACATCTATTTCTTGTGACTCTTGGTATGGTGTAAGGAAGAGGACTCCCTTACTGCATTTATTTATATTATATTATCTGTATAGCACTTTAGAGCACACCTTTCACTTTATTAAAAGCACCTTATCAAGCACTTTATTTAGCATTGCACTTTAAGCATGGATTTGCACACAAGAAGTTTAAATATTTATTGACTATTTATTGGGAATTTTAAAATCAGTTGGTAGCCTTGTTTCAGATCCTGCACAGCTGCTCCTCATCAAGGAATGTGGTGGTTGTCTGTCAGGAGAGAAGAATGGTGATTGAGATTGTGATTAAGGTTTACCATAAGGAAAACTAATGCAAATGTGTGTGTGAAATCTAGGGATAAAAGTGGTGCAAATAAGTGTTTGTAAGTTAATGATTACTCACCTTTCTTGCCTGTGTCCTCTTCAAGGTGTTTGGGCAAATGTTTCCCCTGGGGTCCAGACACCATTTAAAGGTTCCGGGAGAGACCATTGGTAAAGAGAGTGTGGTGAATCTTTTTGTGCTTGGGTTTCTGGGTTTTTATAATATTGGGTTTGGTGTAACATTAAAGTGTGAAATATTTATTAATATGAAAATGTGAAATGTATTTATGTATTTATTTATTCTAATTGATATATTGTATACTGTGGTGGAAGGTTGGGATTTAAGAATTTACCTGAGAGTGGAATAATGGTTTAGTCTGTGACAGCTGAACATATTTAAGGCTGCCAGTTGTCATTAGAGGGGATGTTTGTGCTGTGAAGAAGCTCGACAAGTTAATTGTTGTAAGGAGAGCTGTATAGCAAATAAATACTTTTTGTTCCACTACACTTGCCTTGGTCCATCTCACTGTGTTTCCAGCCGCTAAGGGCCGCTCTGTTACAATGGGTAATCACTAAAACAGCCTTCAGTTCAAAACCTCACCTCAGTCTATTGCCTCACACAGTTGTTTTTTGTGTCTGACAACTATGATCTACTCAGACATTGACGTCTCTCCTGCTAGGTGTCCCTGGAGTAAAGCCTGACAGGTATGAGGAGGGCCTAGCAGTCAAGCACTGCGCCCTGTCCTTGGTTGGTGAACCAATCATGTATCCTGAAATCAACAACTTCATTCGCCTCCTCCACCACCATCAGATCTCCAGTTTCTTGGTAACCAATGCGCAGTTCCCCCAGGAAATCAGGTACAAGCAAAATGAAAAAATATCTTCTTTGTGTGTTACATGATCTTTTTTTTCTTACTATTAAAGTAATCTTAATAAGTTTGATCTGTTTTCATACTTTAATAACCTACCTAACCCTAACAAGAAGATTAAAGAGTCAGTCGGCGGGGGGGGGGAGATAATCCATTTTTCAGTGCTTTGAGCAGCACATAATTTCAATTAACCTTCATTAAATTGATGGATTTTTAAAAACCTTAAATGTTTGCATGTTCTGGGATAATTTGAACGCTTTTCTATAATTATATTTAAAAAAAAACCATTTAAACCATAATGGCTGATTGTTGGTACCTTTGCCTGAGTGTGTAAACATATATTATTTTCTGACTTTCCTTATGAAGGTGAGGTCTCTGTAGTTAATCCGTAAGACATAAGGAGATTCCAAACCCATTTTTTCCCCTACTAAAAAATTCCTAACCACGATAAGAATCAAGGTCTCGATTGTTTTTATTAATGTTTCTTTCACTACAGCCTCACCACAAACACTAAGTGTAGTAAGTGAAATGTGCCTTAGATTCAGAAAGGACTGTAAGCATCAACATGAAAAGTTTTTGTGAGTCACACTCAGTGTAATGTGAAGTGTAAGACGAAGTACCAAAAGTTTTGTCAGGGCAATATTGTCATGCTACAAAAAAGCATGCTGAAGTGCACATCTGTTGTATTATTAACAATGTTACCTAACACAAAGGTTACTTTGTTTGCAGACATGTTTTATTCAAGAATAAGTTTTCCAATTGAGTGTTGGTAACTGGTAAATGCCCTGTTTGTATAGGGCTTTACTTAGTCCCTATGGACCCCGAAGCACTTTACACTACATTCAGTCATTCACACACTGGTGATGGCAAGATACCTTGTAGCGCACTGACAGAGGCGAGGCTGCCGGACACTGGCGCCATCGGGCCCTCTGACCACCACCAGTAGGCAACGGCTAAAGTGTCTTGCCCAAGGACACAACAACCGAGACTGTCGGAGCCGGGGCTCGAGCCAGCAACCTTCCAATTACAAGACGAACTGCCAACTCTTGAGCCACGATTGCCCATTCTATGAGTGTTGAATAAATCTGCTAAATTCTTGATTAGATCAGCAGACAGAAATTTTTATTGTATTTTTATGTCATTCTTCACTCCGAAGAGGAAAGTTACCACTTCTGCACAAACTAAATTTATCATTGCCTTTTAATCTTTCAGTGGTTTTGTAGCCACACAGACTCTTAGTGAAGATGCTGCTGCTTGTTTAAAAAAGAAAAAAATATTGTATGTGTTCCCATTTAGTACACAGAATACTGTTGCCACTTTCTATAAGTCTAGACTGTAATGGATGAATGCTGCGTGAGCCATTTGAAATGAACAGGATATTGACCTCTCTATCAAGAACCACTTACCGGTTTTCACGACACACACTGACATATCCAATATTGTGGCTAACTGGCCTGTCACAGGCTTATCACATAGTCATCGAGCAAGTTAAAGGCAAGGACACCAGGCATCAGCCATTTATCCTGTCTGCCAGAGCTACCTTATAGGAGATGAGCTGTTGCACTTTGGGTTGGAGAATCTATCCCACGGCTCTTTTAACAAGGGGAAATGTGTTTTTGTTTTTTGCTTTATTTGTTTTTTTGTTCTTTCACCAGTATTATAAACGTTCTTCATGTGGTACTTTCTGCTCTATTACTCTTTTCTGATTACTTATATGACCAAAGTTCAGTTCCACCCAAATCAGTTTTTTTTTCTTACTTGATATTTATAATAGGTACTCTTTATTTTTACAGTTTCTTTCTCAGCTCCAACTCAGTATTCTCCTTGTTTATTGATTATCTATAGAAAAAGAAAGAAAACCTTTGCTTCAACAACAATGAGTATTTGACTTGATGTTCTTGTCACTGAATCAAGTTGGCAATTAATCACGTTGTCTGAATAGGATATAAGTGCCTGCATCAAAGAACTGTGTATTCTTAGGAGAATGTATTTTTTGTTTTAAATTCATCTTAAATTTTGCAGCAGATACATAATTCTTGTCTTTTGTTCTCAACCAAATTCTTTTTAGGAGTTTGGTGCCAGTTACTCAGTTGTATGTCAGTGTGGATGCCAGCACCCAAGACAGTCTGAAGAAGATTGACCGGCCACTTTTCAAGGATTTCTGGCCGCGCTTCCTGGATAGCCTCAAGGCCCTGGGAGAAAAAGTAAGCTTTCATCCAGGATCTTAGACAAGTGATCGGCTGGGCTGTGGGGTTCAGTTTGATAAAGAATCTGACTCCTCGGTAAAATTCAACTGGATAAAAACTAGCATTATTAAATTATCTGCAGGCTTTTACGATAGCATGGTATTGAGCCCTAAAAAGAATGTGCTTGCTTTCCATTGGGACGCTAAATTAAAAGTAAAAATGTTTTTCACACATTCATACATTGTTATTCCTGTCCTAAAAATCTTGGCCCAGAGCCAAACCACATAACTGTCCTGGGTTACATAAAAATATAGCAAAAATTAGCAGTGGCAATGTAGTATTTTAATACCATATTTTAATTGAAAAGAACGAAAGAAGTCATTCTTAAACCTGCAACGCAGATGTGATAATTATCAGTTTTATACTGTGTCAGTCACAGTTACAGTTTTAATGAGTGGATGTTATGCTGCTGTTAAAGCCTACAGAATTTCACTAACCTGAATGTCACTGTAAATATGATTAATTTAGTGCCTATAAAACAGCCGCTGATATGTTTTTTCCCAGGTCATAACAGCTTACAGCAGCAGTCTTTGACTAATACTACTTAACTTTAATATCCTAGTGTAAGTGTGGACCTAATTCACAAACATTCACTAGCACATTAGTATACAGAATAAAGCCTGCGACAACATTGTCTCAGATTGTGAGCGAAACCCGTAGAAGCAATTAAAGATTGTTGGCTTGATCGACCTTTGTAGAAACCTCAGAAGGAGGGGTCTTCTCTGTTTACCCATTTCCATATATTGACACTGAGATCCCAACAAATGACAGGGAGCAGCTATTCAAGTGTGAAATGTCGCCTTGCTATTCTGCCTGTTCTTTTTGCAACTTTAAGAGAAACAGAGACCTATGTTTTCATTCTTATTGTGGTGACAGTGGCCTTATCGACTTGTCTTTGTGATCTGTGCTCATAGATTCATTTCAGCAGGTTTAAAGTGCTTTCAATAGGCTTTTAGAAGTTTTTGTCATTCCAAGAAGAGGGAAAATCCATTATCACAACCTCCATCTTGCTACCTGGCTGCTTCCCCCCCCAAATAAATAAATGGGTCTATTAACCACCAAATGACCTTGAGAAAGATAAAGTCTGCAGTGTCTCTATTGCAAATAAAACCTGTTCAATAAGTATGTTTTTCACATTTTATGTTGCAGCATTTTGGTAATGTCAGCTAACACTGAATTATTTATGTTGTTTGTTTTTTTTACTTGTATATTAACTTATAATTAAATTACTGTACAGAAGACATGAGCAATCACTCCTTCTCCCCCCAAAAGGAAGGGAGTATATAATCGGTTCAATTTGTTTGTCTGTTTGTTTTCATGCAGTTTTCATGATATCATTTCCAAATTTTGTGTGATGGTAGATCCCAATAGTAGCTCGAGCTGATCTAATTTTGGTGACAATGGCATCATGGTCAGGGTCACACCAAATATATTACCCACAGTTTTA
>NW_024582514.1:179906-181834 GCF_018398535.1 Haplochromis burtoni
ATGGATAATCTTAAAACTACACTAGGTCTTGAGTACTTAGGCTGGTTAAGCATTTGACCTTGACCCCTCCATTGTTAGTATCCAAGATCAAACTTGACCTTCAAATTCAAGAAACCACATTGAGTAATATATCATATGAAAGGGCGTGGAGTGAGCTTTGCAACACACTTCTTATTTTTTCAATGAGATGCCCTACGACATCTCATTGATACCATAACATGCTTATATTTGCCAGTATTTGCCCATTATAGCCCCTTATATATTGTATACAGGTTTCTGTCTGCCCACTCTACCATGAAAGTCAGATCAATGTACTGTACAGGTGTGGTTATGATTGTTTTCCTGGAGCTTTTTCATTTCCAAATTGGATCTCTGAAGCTTAGTGGTCATCAGCTCTCTTACCATGGTTTATTCTCTGCCACTATTTTTTTTTTATTCCCAACACGGAGCTGTCTCTTAGCATTGCAGGCAGTTTCTGTGAAACTTTTGTTTTTTGCTTTGATATAAAATATTATATACATATTTCAGGTTAGAATTATAAATACATTTACAAAAAAAATCAAAACGTATTTATTATGGAGCAGCAACATAACATACAAATTTGAAAAATACTTTCTCAGCTGTATCTGTGATGAGCCTGTGTCCTCATGTTTAATCCTTTAATATTGGGACTTATTCATTAATGCTGCCCAGCTTGAGGTGTTTTTCAGTGCTTGGCTTGAAGCAAACTACAAGTGATCATCACACTCTATTTGGATCTATATCACCAGTTTAACCTGACCACAGCAGGAAAATATGAACGTGCTGTAACTGCACATATGAGATGTACACACACGTGCACACACAATTTTACCCTGTGGCATATTTACTGATTTCTGCCTGCAATCTCATTATTGTAAATATTGCTCCATTGTCTGATAGTCAGATGAGGCATCAATCAATACAATTATTTCTGCAGTTGTCAGAAATATCTGATATCAGTTTTTCTTGGCTAAGCATTTTCATTTGCATATTGCATATTAGCGATACTAGCGATGACATCTAATGCGCACAATCTGTTTTGCATAAATGTCAGCAAAAGTCAAATCTGCAGACCTTGCAATTATGTATGCCGTGCCATTCTGGGGGGCATGAAAATGTTGCATATTGTTTGTTTTTAATAGTTTGAATTGTAGTGTGTGTGTCCATAGGGTTGGCTGGAGCTCAGGAGGTAGAGCAGGTCATCTACTAATTGGAAGGTTGATGGTTCAGGACAAAGTACATGAACACAGATGTTTATTTAGCATTAGAGGTCATGTGATTCAGTTCAATATGGATGTTGTACCTGTACTTCTGTGTTTGCATATGCACATCTGACTGTAATACTACAGCATGTCTGTGTGCAGTGTCCAGAAATAACCTTTCTGTTGCCAATCCCCCTCCCATCCCATTCACCTCCCTGTTCGTAAGTCTTCATTTCACGGTGGGCTCTCTCTCCATCCTCTTGAGCGCTTATCCTTTATGCTCTCTGTTTGACAGCTCTCCTCCTCTCCCCCACTTGGCCTCCCTGCCAGTGCACTTGGGATTGATAGAGTTGTGCCTTCGTGTTGGATTTGGAATAGAGACAGCTTGAAATACCTCACCTCCCTGCTTCCACTGGCCAATTATCCCCTTCCCTATTGGGCTGAAAGGACCTAGTGTTAGAGATAACCTTCGAGTGCAAGAGGAAGATGGAGAGGAAATGAGGGAAAGAGTGCGCTTTCTTTTCTCGATGTTATTTGCTTGAGTCTTTGTACCAACCATTTGTCATATCATCTGTTCTTACAATCTCTTGGCTTTCCTTGCTTCTCTTCCTCTCTGTCATATTGACAACAATTCAGTTTCTACTGTATCTACACCACTGAACTGTGATTCTATATTTCCTGTTTTACTTACCTGGGAAAAATGGC
>NW_024582514.1:181859-187011 GCF_018398535.1 Haplochromis burtoni
GATATCAACATCAGCTCTTCTCTGACAGCATGGTGGGAGTTTCTAAAATTGACGGCGTCTTCATTAATCCCATGCAAACGTACACCTATCTGGAACAACCCTGACATATTACAAAACAATAATATGATAAACTTTTCAGATTGGAGTGATAAAGGAATCAAATATTTAGAACATATACTAGAAGGAACAGAATTTATTTCATTTGACGGACTAGTTACACAATATGGGATCAACAAGAAAAGATTTTTAGAATATCAACAAATTAAATCCATAGTAAAAAAGAAATTTAAACCGGGTCAAGTTGAACTACAAACACCACCAAGTGTGGTTCAATTTCTTACTCTTAAACCCCCCAAATTACTATCCAAAATATACAGAATGCTTTCTAAAACAGATGAATCAATATCACTTCCTATTGCAAAATGGGAAGCGGATTTATCAGTTAACTTAGACCTAAACTTCTGGTCTCAGATTTGCTTAAAAACCTTTCATCTAATTAGAAATCCCAGTCTTCAATTAATTCAATACAAAATATTACATAGAGTGCACTATACAGGTCATCGGATGTTCAAGATGGGCTTTACGTCTACCAACAACTGCTCACACTGCCAAACCAATTCACCGGACAATTATATCCACGCTCTTTGGTTCTGTCCACCAGTTCAGAAGTTTTGGCGCGAGATATGTGAAGACTTATCGAAGTGTCTGAAATGTAACATTCCAACTTCCCCCTTAGTGTGTTTGTTGGGCAGCTTAGATAATGTCACTTCAGAAAAGAATATCGCCCATATGGTTTTCACTGCCCTATGCATAGCCAAGAAAACAGTCCTCATGAACTGGAAAAATAAAAATAATCTTAATTCTAACCAATATAGAAATTATCTATTAGATTACATTAGTCTTGATACAGCCTCTGCCACCACATCAGATCAATTGCTCTGGGCTCCTTTGATCAGCTCCATCACCTAGTGGGGGTGGGGGGTCATAGTTTGGTCCCGCCTTCACTGTTGTGATTGGTGTGGGGGTAGGGACAGGCTTAGGGCGTCGGGGGGTTCCCCGGAGGCATCTTCCTTGGGGGGCTCAACCCGGGGTAGCGGTCATGTCCGGTTAGGGGCTCTGTTGGCTCTCCGGTGACTGTTTCCTCGCGGCTGCGTGCAGCGGGGCTAGGGGAGGGTCTGTGCTGACGGACGTGGGTTACTGACCTGGTAGCCTGGCTGGCCCTGGGTGGGTCCGGGATGGGCGTGAGGTTCTGGGGGCGCTCCGTCTCTGGGCTGGGACCCGGACCGGGCCTCGGGGGCTTGGGTCCTGGTTGGTGTGTTGCCGGGGTTGTGGGCGGGTGGGTGCATGGGGGCCCAGCCCTGGAGCAGGGTGCCGCCGGTGCATCGAGCCACCTGGGGGGCTCTTCAACTGGTGGGGGAGATTGTCACATCTTGCAGGAGCTTTCCTCTCCCAGGAGCTCCCTCTGCAGGAGGGGGAGATACAGGAGAGGTGGAGGAAGATCTCAGCCTGGGTGTTTATTGTCTTATGTAGTCTGGAAGATGAGTGGATGGTGGGGTGGGTGCAGTTTTCTCTGTGGTGGGGTTGGGTGGACTGTCCCGGGCTCTGTGGGGCCGGGCGGCGCTGCTGCACTGGGCCCGGTCTGGATGGGCCTGGGCCCCCTTTCCCTGGCGGGTCGCGGAGTATGGGGGTGCCTACTGGGGTCAGCGGGGGAGCTGGCCCCAGGGAGGGGTCACTTGCCCCTCCCTTCCTTCCCTCCCCATCTCCAGCTGCCTCCCTCTTCCCGCTCCACCACAACCACCCACACATGCAGGGCCTTGGAGTAGGGGTATGTCACCAGGGTGCAGAGGAGGCTACCCCCCCCTCTGTCCCCTTCTGGCTGCCTCTGCCTCAATTTTATCCCACAACTTAGACATTCACATTACTCACACTCTCATTACACATACATATAGGATCTTGGGGGTGGGCACGATACACGGAGTCCAAAGTACCATCAGGGTGTACACCTCACCCCTGGCATCGTTGCCCACCTCTCAATTTTAAATACACGTAGACATTGAGGGCTAGCAGGAGGGACCATGCGCTTACCTGCTGCTCTCTGGCAGGTAGCTCCAAGCCCTCCTGGGTTTTAAATGCACCTTAGAACACACATGCATCAACATTACAATGAGCGGGTGGAGGGAGGTTTGGAGTCTTCTCTCACCCCCGTTCTCTGCGACCTGCTGGAGCAGGGGGGCTAGGAGGAGGAGTTGGCCGTCCGACTGCGGTCTGGAGTGTGGAGCCTTCCTGCTGCTGCGGAGTCGGGGCGGTCTGCCTCCCCCCACCGCAGGGAAAAGGGAAACACCACCTGGGTCTGGGTGCAGTTCCCCCCTCCAGGGGCGGGGGCACCTAGACCCGGTTTGTAGAGTACGCTTGGGGAGTGTGATCGTGTGTACAACGTCTCTTTATGTCTGTCTCCACGTTGGTTGAGTGTGGAGTAAGTGCATATGAGAGCATGAAGGTGGGAATGGATGTTTGTATCTGTGTGTGCCTGTATGTCTGTGTCTATATGTCAGGTTGGGTGTCAGGCGCCACCTCTCTGGGGACATCTCAGGCCCTCCAAGGTTTGGAGGCCTATCTCCCCCTACCACCACTTCCCCTGCCAGTGGCGGACCCCCTCAGACATTGGTGCGTTGGTGGTTCTTTGTGTCCGGGGATGGGCGTCCAGGTACACACCGGCTCACTCCTTGGCGGCCGCTTATCGGGGCCTGGAGCCTGGGGCTCGCTCGGGCCACTTCGGAGGTGGGGTGCCCCCGGCCTCTCGGCCTGGGGCTCGGTCACTCAGGCGCAGCTGGCTGCTGGCGGAGCTCACGGGCGCGTCACTGCAACTCCCCCTGGCTTCTGCTCCGCGGCTGCTGAGTGAGCCCTCATCTGGGACTCTCCTCAGCTCTTTCCAGGACAGTGGCGCAGCTGCCCCTCTGTTGGTCTTCCTTGGTCTCTTGTGTTCTGGGGGCCTCTGGATGTCTGGAGTTTTGATCTCCTCCACACCTGCTTCATGCCCTGAAGGACGGGGCTGTGGCCCCCCCACACCCTCTAGCAGATTATTACATGAAGGAACCTTTTAAAAACAAGCGCGTCCATGCTCACAGGTGTACACACGGGTGATCACACCCACAAACTACACCCTTTTTGGCTCCTACCTCAAAGCACACTGTGTTCTGTTGATCTTATGTGCTGCACAATAATGTTTAACATTTAGTATTTACTGTCATATTCCCATATATCATTGTGATGTTGTTTATTCTATTACTCTTGTTCTCTTCTGCTTGCTCTCTTTTTTCTTTCTCAGCAGGTGATCCAGGTGACCCAGGAGTTTTTTTTCTTTTTTCTCTCTCCCCCCTTCTCACCGTCTCTTCTCCCCTTTGGTTTTCTTTCTTTCTCTCCCCCTCTTTCTCTCATTCAATTCCCCCTGTTATATAAAAAAAAATGAAAAGGATGAACTGAAGCTCTGCCATCACGTAATGTCGCATACTGCTGTTTCTGATGTCATTTAAAAAAAAAAAAAAAAAAAAAAAAAAAAAAAACAGCTTTGAACCGAAATACGGGATAAGAATACCTGATCTGTATCTCATGAGTCATTCTATCTCCTCTGCTCACATAGCTTATGCTTACTGAAGCCGAACAACTGAAGGTGCTGGCAGCTTTTTATTCATTAAAAGTCCACATGCAGTCCACAATTCCCTCCACTATTCACTGGCTTACAGTGCTGCTGGAGTCCCAGTGTATTGTGGAGATTTTTGTGTGTTGTGTCTGTAGTGCAAAGTATTGAATTTGAAAAAGTGTTACACAGTAAATAATATAACATGCAGCTCTTTTGTAACAGAGGGTTAGCAACCATTTGCTAACTGATTTAGGAGGAAATACGGCAGCTGACATCTGTGAGCAGCTGTGTTGCCTCCAGTGAACAGATGTTGGTGATGACATACTGTCACTGGAAGTGATTTGAAAAAAAAAAACAAAAAAAAAAACGAAGTGGTTAAGTTCAAAAGTTATAAATGACTCATCAGCTTTGTATACCAATGTGTGCCAGAGGAAAATAATGCATGCTTGTCCTTTCTAATTTGAACGAATATTCTATATAATACACAAGTCACAAAGGTAACTGTGGTTTAGAAACCGAATTAAAAATGAAGTTTTTCCTTCAGTGTTCTGTAATCTATATGTAAGTGTCTTGCAGATATATTGTCACTTCAGAATCTTTTGAGTAGCACTAAGAACTTAAGTTTATAAGTTCTTACTGATGAAATGTAAACTAAACGATTGATACATATGGCATCTCTTTATTGGATATCATAGCTATTCCCACACCTTATGACTTCTTACATCACTCCCAAAAATCTGTTTATTCATCCACAGAAACAGAGGACGGTGTACAGACTGACGCTGGTCAAATCCTGGAATGTGGAGGAGATGCAGGCTTACTCAGAGCTCATAGCATTGGGCCAGCCAGACTTCATTGAGGTCAAGGTAGGATTTAACAACATTACGTATCTCAGCATGTATTTTCATGTATATATCATTGTGGTGTAGCATGATTGCCTAATTGCCTGAAGTGTGTAAAACATTTGTGCCGTTCCTGTTACTACATATATTGGATAAATTCACTGAACTGGTGGGCTGTGTACCACATTCACTGACCTTATCCTCGGTCATTTGGCGGATATGGTATTAATAGTGTGGGAGGGGACACCTGGTGGCAATCTGAGCTACAGCTGTCATAGTGAAAAATGTGAAAGAGTTTGAGCTCATTATGAAGTGCACCACATCAAGTAGTGTTGGTGATAGAGCCCCATCTTGGATGTCTTTTTCCCGTTCATGTCAGAAAGACACTAACAGGAAGGGGTTTTTCTGTCAGTGAAGACAAAAAGTTTCTAGATTGCTCTTCTCACCTGTAGTGGTGAAAAGGTTTGGAGAATGCTTAACATTAAACAAGCCCCCTGCCTGACAGGAAGGCTTTTGTGGAAGTATGTTGAAAAAGTCGTTGTCTCAATTGTTAATCTACAACTATGAATTTAGAGTTTTTGACAGCTCTATGCTCTAATTTAATTTATTTATTTAGGACAGTGCATGTTAATGAACATAAATGTAAAAAAATTACATGAATGTAAACATACCA
>NW_024582514.1:188057-215111 GCF_018398535.1 Haplochromis burtoni
ATATAAATACAGGCCATTTACCATTTACTTCTTTCCTTATCCATTTACACATAAATGACACATCATCATGACACATCTTACATGTGCACCATTACTTGTCCCTTATCTTCAGTGTCCTGATATAAAGGCAGAAGAAGAGGTGCAAGGTTTCCAAAGTCAAAATTAATATTCACCGTGAGCCTCTGTCTGCACGGAGCCTCACATGGCAATGCTTCCACACATCCTCTCATTCATAATCCAGAGTACAGTTTAGGAGTCCAACTATGACACAGTGTCTGCTGGGATCTCACTGCTCACAGTTACTGTAGCTATTACTTTCTTTAACCTTTGTTCACGCAGGCTAGGTTTACTGAAGTGAAGTTTAGGGGTTTTTTTAGTACTAGGCTGCCCACAATTACACTGAATCATACCTGGGAGCTGAGTTGTACAAGCACAATGTTATCTATCAGCCAGCCAGGAGCATTTGGGGGTTAAAAGTCTTAATCAAGAGCATTGTTAAAGATGAGGGTTTGTCTTCTGTGTGTTTTCAGAAAATGAAATTCCTAGGTTTTGTTTATTAGTTCATTCCCTTTGCATTATACACATTTAATGGCAATTTTAATCTAAGTTACAAAGCGGAAATTTATTTATTTTAAATCACTTGTTCTGCCCACCTGCATTAACTCCATGCTCACTGTTGCTCCATGCTCACAAAGATTTGCCCTGTTCACTATATGTCCCTGCTCTAGACTATAGTTTGCTGTAATTCTGCTCCTGCTTACTGAGGTGTTCTGTAGCCCACCATAGCATATTTGAGCAGACTGCTGACACTTAAAAAGACCGTAGAAATGTGCCTGTTTTGCTATCTCGGTTCACAGTCTTGACTTCTGCAAACTCCACAGAGAGAAAGTGAGATGACGCTTTGCAGAACTCAGCAGCAATCATCTCCTCTCCCCATTCATGTTCTGCTCTTCTGATGTTGCATCATGTTGCTGAATGTGCAACGACACACAGACACACACAACAGAATTTGTTATAAGCAATCTATGCAGGACCACAAGTAAGATTGTTGTTGACCTGAGCAGTCTTTTCATTTTGCTGTTCACACCAGACATTGTAGCACTGTCTGGATGTCATGCCATTAGTTCAAACATGTTAGTATATAAAAGGCACAAGTGCGTTCTACATGTTCAGTTTAAATGTCTTTAGCCTTGATCTTTTATGTAACTTTAAAGCACATATTGTTTCAAATTTTTTTAAGTATTGTTCAACATAGCAAAATCAATCACTGTAGTTCTACTGTGTCTTTTATCATTTTCAAATACAACATGTATCCTTTCATGGTAAATCAACTTTTTTCTGTATTTAGATGACAGGTTGGGAAGACAAAACTTCTCTCAGGTTCTGGCACAGAACTTGGTAGGATAAGCTATCTTTCACCTAAACTGAACCTTTTAGAGCTTTCTTTTTGTGTGTCTAGCTAGATTCTATTGAAGTAAGTTGCCATATGGAAATGGTCAACAGGTTAAAAATCATTTCTAAACATGTCTTGCTCTGAGCTTATAATCTGACTCTTTTAGAAACTGGCTGCATGGCAAGGATTGGTTAAGAGCATTAATGTCGGGCTTGTCAAGCGTTTCCAAGGGAGCATTGAAAAATTACCATAACATTGGAAGACTTCAGTCTTGTAAAGAATACTTGATGTCTCAACTATGACATGCAACTTTGGTACTTAGACTTTTTTAAATGTAGTCTTTTACAGAGCTGCTGGGGATTAGCAGGGTTGGGCATATGTACTGAGTTACCTGTCTAGATACTCGCACGTTAAGCCATAGAAGTATTCCAATTTATTCTTTATAGTGAGTTGTAGTTGTTTGTTACCAATTCATCCTTTTACCTGATCTTTATTTCTACTAAAGTTGTGTAGTGACATACCTTTATAGCTTGCTTTGTAGGTGCTGTAGAAGAAAAAGGACTTAATTTGCCATGTGTGCAAAAATTCAACCGCCTGTGTGGTAATTAATGGATCCCCATCTGTATCTCCCCCAGTTCTTTTATGTACATCGTACTAAGTTTGCTTTGCTTGCTGTGTTTTATTGCTCTCAAGTAATCGGCGTGGTGCTTCAAGCAAGTCTTTGCTTGATCGAGTTTATGATGTGTTCCTTTTTCAATCCAAGTTGTCTACTGAGACAGTTTATTATTGACGTTCTCTCACAGGACTCTGTATTGACCCAACACTACATGCCATTTTATTATATTGAAGAGGCAGAACACTAACAAGACAGTGGGGAGCATTGTAGTGGAGAGGAAACCACCAAATATGGGACGTCAGACCTTGAAATATTTTTGGCTTGTCTTTTCTTATATGCCTTTCTTTAATGAAGGCAAACTACAAACCCACATTAACAGTTTTGCCTGTGCTCTGGAGTGTGTAAAAACGTCAGCCAACAAAAGACCACATCCTCTGGTACAGGAGACTAACAGCGATGCCGCATCCAGAGACCTTATCTCAACTTGGAAGCTAACATTTGAAGTGACTAGCAGTTGGATTGATACCAACTGATATACTGTATGTAAATGCATTAGGGCTTTAATTAAAATGTGATGCATGATAAGCAAACCGCTTTGTCTTGACGGACTTGAGACCATCACATACACACCTGTGCTGTAAATAGTACAACTTGCTGTTTCCTTGTCATCAGTGTATCTGCACAGTGATTACCATAAAGTACAAAGGTACATAAAGACAAAACTAATTTGAAAACATAGATGACAAATTATTAAGGATATTTTACACAATTCTTTGTTATTGATCACATTTAAGCAATATTTTTAATAATATATTGGAAAGTCATAACTTCTACAGCACTAATTTCGGCTTACTTCCTCACAAATACAGCCACATTTTATGTGGTAGCGGAAACAGCGGTACTTTATTGCTTTATTCAATGCCCACATTTGCCCTAGCATTTGTCCAATATTCAGTTGTACATATGTAATTATATATCTATCAGTCTTTATACAATTTTGGTCTCTCAAAGTCTGACCTTCAGATCACTGAAAATCACAGTGAAATCTCTGCCTCATCTTGACAGTTAATAATTTAAGCTGTCTCTCTTGCACAGGTCACTCTCAGGGTGAACTCTCCTTCATGTTATAAAGGCTTTTGTGTCTTTTCTTCCTTAATTATCTTTCTCTGTCACCCTCTTATCTCTCTGTCCTCCTCTTCCCTGTTTCCACAATGAAGAGTATATTGTCCCTTACTGAACAGATAAACTTCTCTGGCTACTGGCAGCTCTGGGCAAGCTATCAACTTCAGCATCATGGGTCCAGTAATTAGTACATCCCAGGATGGATTAATGACAGTATGATAGAGTGAATTACTTTGTCATCATATCGCTAGCTCTCAAATTGGCTTTTACTGCTGACCGGTGGAGTTGCTTGGGCCTGTGAATGGCTTTAGTAGTTATAATAATCTTAACTTGTCCTCTTTTTTTTTTTTAAGATTTACAGTACTTTCCAACAGTCTTAAACCACCCCTTGTTTCTTTATATTTTGGTAGGAAAATTGGGAAAGAGTTGCAGTGATTTACTGAAACACATGCAGACATGGAAATATTATGTCTGCATGTACTATACCAAATACTATTAAAATAATAGTATTTGGTATGACCACCTTTATTCTTCAAGACTGAACTCTCTTTTTCTTTTGTCCTTTATTTGTCCAGTTTCCTCATTTTGTCTTTAAGGACACACTGCACAGCATGCCAAGATATGCCAAGTTTTAGGTTTTTGGAAATCACCTTGTTTCAGCAAAAAATACAATTTTATTATCAAACGAAATTATCTTAGGTGTTTATGTATTTTAAATTGGTTCTTTCCCGAGTTGTCTGTTATCTGTAGACACAATACTAGTTAACCCTTGAGTTAGGTGCCATTCTTTCCTCATGAATAAATTCACAGGTCAGTGATAAATGGCTTAACAAACATGCTTCAGTCTAAAAGTCCAAAGGTTTGTGGATAGGATGAGGACAAAATGCTAGGTTTAAGAGTTTTTTGAGAGATTACGGATAGCAGACTAGGAACATATAGAAGTGGGAAAATTTATGACATTGTTACCATAATTATGATCAGAAACATCTGGAAACCTGAAAAAAATCAACTTAATTACCTTCCCAGTGGTATATTACAAAAAAAAATTTTTCAACAGTTGTTAAAAATGAGCCTTCAGAACAGCTTCAGTGTTCATTGAGTCTGTATGTGTGTACGTATAGCATCCATTAATTAAGATGAATTGTGGCTCTTTAAGAATGATGAATTGCATGCTTATGTGCATGTCCACCATCACCAGCAACAAGACCTTTATTACTGACCCACTAATAACTAGTTCGTCATCTTATGTGGCACAACACATTCTGCCTGTACAGTTTACCATCCTCTGTCCAATTGCCCAGTGCCTAATTTATCATCTTAGTCCAGCATCAATACCATTTACTCTGCCACAGTCTCTCACTTGGCCTGAAAGGAAATGGATTACTGAGAGCAAAAGAGACACAGAAAGAGAAGAGCCAGGCCAGCATGTAAGTGTATTGAGATAAATTTGGTGAAAAGTGCACAGGGATATGTTGCACAGCGTGAGTGAGGCCTCAATGACCAACATTTATGATTTCCATTAAAGGTAAGAGATATAGATTATTTGAACAGGTGAGGGACTCTTATTATTTTGCTCCATCTCTCCCACATAGTACAATATCTTCTACCATATATCTCAAAGATCTTTCCCCATCTCTTCCTGCTGCACACTCCTCCTGCCCAGGCCCCTTCCTGATGATTTATACAGAGTCCTGAATGGTTGATCTTTATTCAGCAGGCCTCCGGGCAAGGCTGATAACTCCAAGGTCTCCCATCAATTTTGTACAGCACTCCCACTGTGTTTGCCCTCAGCCACCCAATTTCTGTCTTTTCAAACCCAACCCAAAGAAATTTTACACTCTGTGTTAACTTTTTTTTTGGTGCAGTGAATTTGCAATCAGTCTTAGAAGACATATGAGGTTGGATTAGTGTAGAAATGGCTGCAGCTCACAACTGGATTCACAGATCCCCTACAGCTCCTCAGTAGATTGACTAGAATAAATGTGAATGGCAGTCTTGAAATGGGTGGACCGGTGCGAGAAAGAGATCAGTTGTAAAACTGCTGTTTGGGTAGCCTCTCTCTGAGGAGTGGAGTAAATTCTCCAACAGAGAAATGAAACTGTTTGTTTCATTTGACAACCAATTCTTTCTTAGGTGAAAATTATTTTTTATTGGATTAAGAAATTTTACCTCATCTGTCAGATTTGTGTTTTGTCTTTTTTTTGTTTTTTTAAATCTGGCTCTGTGAAATGCGGAAGCATCAACTATTTTTACTTCCCTGGACATGTCATGTCTTCAAACTTCCAGATTTTGAAGCCAAATAGATTATTTCTAACAGACAAATTAGTACTTGGGGCTTTTTCTTTGGGTCTTACTTAACAAAGAATCTAAAAGATAACAAAAGCAGACTCAGAAAAGAAGAGTCACAGTACAGTATTTAAATAGTGGATTGTACCAAGAGTGAAAGAGATGATTTTCACAGCTTTAGTTACAGTGCTTAGTGGTGCAGTGGTTAATGTATTCGCCTAAAAGCAAAAGATCCTCCGTTTGAGAATGAGAGGAGACATAGATCCCTGGGAGTGTTGTTTCAGGAAAGGCATATGACATAAAAAATCAACAATGCAGATTCATCTACTGTGATTATCTGAGCAGCCAAATTGAGTTTTTAGTGAGTCCTATGATGGTTTGCAGATAGTGGCACTAGCAAAAAGTAGGGGCACCAAACTGGAGGTGGCAGAGCTGAAGATGTTAAGATTTCCATTGGGAGTGACCATTATGGACAGGATTAGGATTGAGCATTGTAATGGGCAGAGGAGAGAGAGTGGATATAGTGGGCAAAGGATGTTAAATATGAAGCTGCCAGTCATGAAGAAAAGAGGAAAACCACAGAGAACATTTTTGAATGTAGTGAAAGAGGACAAGCAGAGGATTGGTGTGATAGAGGAGGATGATGGGAGAGGCTGAGATGGAGGCAGATGAGGAGACCGCTAAAGGAACAACAACTGAAAAATGAAAACTGTGAAATACATGTTGACAACAATATATCATACTGAAGGAACTGTGTAAAACAGGGTCTTTCCGCTCATTTTCTTCAAGCTTATAAGAACTTATAAAATACTGTTCAGGTGTGCTTTATGCTGCGAAGATGACCTACAGCAGTATATTTAACAAAACCATTCAAAGGTTTGTGGCTAATGAAATTTTTATCTTTAGGCATTAACTTTATTGGTTTCACTGCCTTTCACTAAACTTATTGTGATTATTGTGAATCACACCTTTTATTTAAAGTTTATGCAGTTAGTCGTTACAGGAACATGATGCAGTGGTTCATGTGTAAAGCTTTAATTAAAATAAGTAATGGCTGGCTGGGTCTGTGTAAAGATTTCTTCAAAAGACAGTTACGTCGTGTGCTGTGGATTCTTGCTTTTAACTCCTCTGTAAAATTGTTTTCTTAAATGGTTTTAGGTAAAATCTCTGTTTGTGAAGGTCCCCGACTCTTTCCAGTTTTTGCCATATCAATAATCATGTGTAAATACATCTATTTTTCCAGTTGTACAGGACTGTTTTTTTTTTTTCTGAAAATCTCATATCTGAATAGGTACTACTGAAAACATTCCTTAAATCCTGATGCATACACTGATTTCTTCTTCCTCTGTACTGCTTTGAGAGGTGTACTGAACTATTAAGAGGCTGGCTCAGTGATTATTCACTAAGAAATACAAAAACTTCAAGCTCCGACAAAACAGTTGTCTGTGACCTCCACAATCTTTTTGGTGTATAATGCAAAGCCAAGAGCAAATGACAGTCTGACACGGGGTTTTAGTCTGCAGCAGATTCTTTCAGATAATGGCAAAAGTTCATGAAAGGTGTATTCACCTTATTGCTTTCTCCTCTGCAAAAGTTTCTCTTTATCTAGCGCTAAATCACAACAGTTCAAGTTCAAGACCCCACAATAATACAGAGAGAACACCAACAATCAGATGAACCTTACGAGCAAGCAATTTGGCAACAACAGAAGAGAAACCTCGAGTAGAACCAGGCTCAGGGAGGGGTGGGCATCTGCCTTGACTGGTTGGAGATGAGGGGAGGATGACAAACTGTGGAACAGAGCCAGTGATTAATAACAACTAAAGATTAAATGCAGAGTAAGAGCCACTATTAATCAGAAGAGTCGTTGCTGTATATCAAGTCTTAACAATTTCACAAAATGAGCATTAGTTAGAGTGAGAAACATCAGGGTCAAATGAATCATAAAAGTCACTACATAAAAGGTGAATGGTCAGTTGCCAGTCATTGCCCTCATGGAGCCAACAAAAGGAACTCACTGCAGCTTAATTAGATTGTAATTGACTTGATCAATCAATTACAATCTGGATATTTTTATGCTTTACATTGAACATCTTTGTGGTTCCTTTAGATCTATATTGGTTTAGTTTACCAGTTTCTTTTTTTTATGTTTTTGTGGACTTCTGTCTAGTCTTTCAGTTTCTCCTCAGGATAGTCTACTTTTGATTGCTGTACTCTAAAGAATTTTAAGCAATAATACTTTGTTTTCAGAGGAAAGTATTTGATCTAATCTTACAGTATCTCACACATGTTATTGGTCTGGTAAATATTTGAAAGTCATACCTGTCCATTAGGATCCAAAGTACAAGCTCACCAGAAAAGACTGCATTTTCCAGTCTTAGATATTTCACTCAGTTTAATTTTTCAGTATTGATCTTTTGATGAAGGCATGAATACAGAAGCATTTATGCTTTTAATAGCTGATGTTCAATCAAAAAACCACTTCTGTTAAAATATGTTTCTTGGAAAATCGATTTATATGTTTAAAAAAGAGAGAAAGAAAACAAATGGAGTACTAAGCAACTACAAGTTGATGTGTTTTAATGCTCTACAATGGCTGTTTTGCTATTTTAAAGACACCGATTAAGATATGATCTGAAAATCGAACTAGTTCTTCCTTTGCTCAACATCTCAAAAAGCTTTTATGAATGTTGTCCTTGTAGTTCGTGCAGTCTTGCTGACAGACACTGCGGCACTAAAAAAATTACTCTGTCACTCAAACTAAGGCCTTTGTATGGAGACAAAAAGCTGTTTTGCTGAAGTTTGTGCAGGAAATTATTTGTCCTTTACTTGCATTGTTTCTCTTCTGTATTTTGAGGGGTAAAAATATGTTTGTTAAAATCTGTAAATCTTTCTTTTCTGTACTCTGTTTCTGATTGTCTGCTCATGTGTCTCCAGGGGGTGACATACTGCGGAGAAAGCTCTGCGAGCAGCCTGACAATGGCAAATGTTCCCTGGCACCAGGAAGTGGTCACCTTCGTTCAGCAGCTAGCTGACATGTTGCCTGAATATGAGATTGCCTGCGAACATGAGCACTCAAACTGTCTGCTCATTGCACACACCAAGGTAATAACTCATACTAAGCCTCCAAAGGTTTGTACAAAACTACATAATGTAGCACAT
This sequence comes from Haplochromis burtoni, assembly GCF_018398535.1. Classification (NCBI taxonomy): domain Eukaryota; kingdom Metazoa; phylum Chordata; class Actinopteri; order Cichliformes; family Cichlidae; genus Haplochromis; species Haplochromis burtoni. The sequence goes on from NW_024582514.1 coordinate 196,637, forward strand.
CTGAAGTTTTTGACAACTAAAGAATATTTGATACACAGTTATTATTTATTTGGAGTTTCTTCTCATCATTGATAATTACTTGGATCTCACAGGGATCCAAGTAATTCCACACATTTGATGCAATTAGTGTCAGTTCAAGGTTTTAAACTTATAGTAAGGTCTGTCAGTTAATGTGAGGAAGATAATTGTCTAATTTTCGTGCTTTGCTCAAGATTATATGACTTTTTTGACAGATAATCTAGAAAACGTACGTTTTTAAACATTATTCCACAAGAAGTTGATTTTCAGGAAGTTAGTACCATCTATGCATCTGATGGAAAATTCTGATTCCTTGTAAAAACTACGAACTTGAAATTAATAAAAAAAATTAATGTTATCATAGACGATACATAATTCTCTGTAGTTTTCCAGACACATGCCTTTTTATCTGTTTTCTCTTCTAAGGTTGTTTTCCAGGCAGCCCAGTGCAGGTTCCTAGGTTTCAAATTGGCTTTTTGATTTTTATCTTGTTTCATAATTTAGATAGTTTAGTCTGCTGTCTTTTGAAAATGTCCAAGCATCAGCAGGAATTTACTTCTACAGAGGCAAACCCTCAAAAAAGTTCCAGTCAGTGTTGGGTTCTGCCAAGGCGACTGTCCATCAGCAGTTAATGAATGATGATTAATTGCCATCTTGGCTCTCTCTGACAGGAGAAATTCAAGGCAGCCAGCAAGCAAGGCACCCACACCTGCCTATCACAAAAACACATACACACACAGTAGGAACTCTGTTTGATGTACAGTCACAATTTATGGGAGTGCCAGTGCTCCTTATCCTCCTTTTTTCATTTTCATTTTTACATTTTTTTTTTCAGGTTGGGGGCAATGGTCCAAGTGTTTCTCTCTGTGGTGTGTTTGTTGACTCCTACTGCCGATTTCTTCTTTTCATTTAAATGCAATTGCTTGAAGCTATATATATAAACTGCATATACTGTAAACATCATATCTCTTGAGTCTTGGAAGATTTGAGATATGATTCTAAATAAGCTTTAGTTTTAGAAGTGCTGGCAGCATTGCACAAAGGATGGAGTGGATGGAAACGTTAGCCTGGCTAATGGTGACCATTCTTTTCCAGACTTGAATATCAGTAGCGCTACTGATATATATAAACACACTTTTAATATGTGCACTGCACTAAGCAAATGGATCAGAGACTTCCACTGAATAATTACTGCAGTGATTGTGTTTTGGCTGGCAACGGGTCATTTAACCTTAACTGATGCAGTGAATAGCTTCTCATCTCTTAAAATACCATCATGGTGGTTGTGGAAAACATTGCATTTCTAAATGCTAAAATTGTTTATGTATGTGCTGAAAGTACTGAAACTGAGTTAAGAACCGTCAAACACATTATTCAATCTTGAAAGTTAATGGTGAATGATCATCTTTGTGGTAGAAATGTGGTCGAAAAGCATCCTGAATGATCATGATTGGACGTCACTTAAACATTTGGAAAAATCAGTTGAAAAACAGTAGAACTCAGAACTCAGTTCTACAGTGTGTTGTGGATTTCAAGGGATTGGGACTAAACACTTTAGCCTTAAGAAAACCACTTATTAATTACGCTAGTCATAAAAAAGGTTCAGTTGTTAAATAGCATAAAGTCTGGATTTTAGAGCAATGGAAAATGGTCATCTGGTCTGATAGGTTCCAGATTTATTCTGTTCCTGACTGATGATCAGGGAAAGAGCTGGATGAAATGATGGAGCCGTCATGCTTAGTGCCTACAGTACTGACCTGTGGGAGCATCACGATGCCAGGAGTCATAAGGCTCAAACTGTGAAATGGTGATCCAGGGAGTAGGAGACATCATTTTCACACAGATTAGCCAGCACAGAGTCCAGACTTTAATCCCAGTGAGAATCTCTGGGATTGTGCCGTGGTCCAACTCTCCCACCAACAGCACTAGATCCTGACAAAAAATTAATAAAACTCTGAATAGAAATAAATATTGTAACACTACATAGGCTTATTGAAGCCATGCCACATATTGTAACCAATCATTAACTTGTCGGAGATAGCAAAGAGGTGCAATGTTTATTTAACATTAGCGACGAATTATTAGGTCTGGGAATCTAGTGGACCTTGTAGTTCATCGTATTATCATTAAGTTTCTAATGTTGTAGAAAGCAAAACATTAATTACACTGCAATACTTGTATATTCACTTGTAGGAGACGGTTTACATGTTTTATGCTTGCTCTTCAGAAACTGTTTCCATGTTATTTTTAACAGGAATAATAATATGATACCATATCAGGCAGAAAGTTTGGGGTGTTTTTTGCTGATTAGAATATTTTGGATGGATCTTAAAATGCGTACTCATGACACTGAATGTTAATAATATGAATATGTTAAGACTGTCGTTCTGTTCTCAAATTCCGTGTGAGATTTATTGATAATTAGACAAGCGTTTTGACTTTATGGAGATAAACTGGAATGTAAGCCCATAGATGGTACAAGTGCACAATAACTATTCGCTGTTTGTGTCGTTTTATCTTTTTCTTCTACTTTTCTTCGGACACACACTTGCACGAGTATGTTGTTTCCTGTATCACACAGTCCATCTGTGTGTTTGTCTGTATCCACCTGAACTCACACATACTGAAAGAATGTGAATATGTTTTTGTGTCTGTATTTAAGACCATACTGCAATTTATAAAACTGCCAGGGAGAAATTGGATTATTATAGGTTGTTATTTTTAATGAAACTAATGAGCAACGTTAATAAGAAACTGAATTATATCTTAGGTGGGATTAGCAAGAAAGGCAAGAAAAATCAAATATGGAAGCACTTAATTTTAAACTGATTGTGCATAAATACTATTCAATGTTCAAATTTGAGCGACAAGTTAAAATACTCAGCTGTCAAGGACCATTAATTGAAAGGTCACCGCAGTAAGAGGAGTAATCCCTCAAATTCCTTAACCAAAAAGAGTCAGGTATAGCCTTTTATTTATTCACCCTATGAAATCTAAAACTAATAATAATTCAACTTCATAGGAGATGATGATCACCATCATCTCTAAATATACCAAAGCACCAAATGGTAAATGGTCTGTATTTGTATAGCGCTTTACTTGGTCCTAAGGACCCCAAAGCGCTTTACACTATACACAATCATCCACCCATTCACACACACATTCACACACTGGTGATGGCAAGCTACAGTGTAGCCACAGCCGCCCTGGGGCGCACTGACAGAGGTTTAAAGCCAGTACCTGCCTTAGATATATCTCTACAGTGCTCTCCAAAAGTGCCCTGAAGTCAGAGTGAAATGTTTACTTTTGCTACTTTAAGCTTTGTAATTTCTCATGAAAACATAATGCAGTTTTTTGTTATGCTATTTAACAGTTAACTGTAAGTTGAAATGTGATTCAGCTGTTAACACATGCTCAGAGCAGTGTTAATTTTGACTGCAAATTTTGATTTAGTTTTAACTATAGTCTTTTGAATAAAACATCATTTTGTTTTAGTCGTAACTTAGACATCGAGATTTTTTTCGTTTTAGTCGACGAAATATAAGACTGTAGTAGACTAAATATAAAGTTGATTTAGTTGACTAAAATGTAAAGTCTGAAAGTTTGTCATGCTTTTACTGGCATCAAATGTGAAATGTGTATGTCTAATCTTCTCTTCCACCCAAACGTTGACATTTTGCTGCATTTTTATGAAAAAACAGGGAGCATGTGAGCTAGTGGTACCATTTTCAAAAAATATCGGCAGTAAGTGAAATGTGTGCATCTGTTCTTTTTACACAAGTTAATTAGTTCTGATTGGATCTGGTTGCTCCAGAATATTTTCATCCCATTTTCATTTTTTAACAAAATTGTCAGTGCATTTCATCAGTTTTTGGCCTGGTGTATTAGTTTTTATTTAGTTATCGTCCTAGTTATTGTCAGGAAATAAAGGTCCCTGACAAAGACTGTGACACAAATTATTGGTCAGTGAAATTTACACTGTTTCAGTTGGTACTTTATAGATGAGTTCATCAACATTTATAGTTTTAGGCAGAGGAAAAGAAATCGCTATTGGTGCACCAATGCCAAAGTGTGACTGGAGCAACTACCTAGACCAAAGTAAAGAAATAAAAGGAAAATCAAAATTGAATGAAAACTTGAACCTCTGATTGAATGCCTCCCAGTTATTTCTGTGTAAATATTTACCAATGTGTGCGTGCTGGCACACTGCTGTCTTTGGGCATTCATCAATAATCCAGCAACTTTGGGAATTGAATTCACTTTTAGGTTCCTCTTGTGAATGAGACTGTTTTGCTTACAGGTCTTCAGGGTTTTGAATATCTTTGTGCAGCAGGAAGAGAAATCAGAATATGAATTCCTTCAGGTTTCATGTCAACTTACATAACAGCAGAATTTAATATGCATCACAGGGAAGCACATCAGTCTCATTTTGTGGGTGTGTGTATATGAGTGTGTCTATTTCTCTATAGCAACTAGCAATAGATCCTCCTTGCACTGACACATCATCATCATTAGTTACTTTTCAACTGCTGGGATCCTCCCATAGCTGGGCATTTCTTTCTCTTTGAATCTCTGCCTCTCTCATCAATCGTTTTACTTTTCCTGCCACCCTTTTTTCTCTTATCTCTTCTCTCTTTCCCTTCCCCCGACTTTTCTCTGTTATTTTCAGTCTTCTTTCATCCTTCTCGGTTTCATTTCTCTAAGAGCACGGTGCAACGAAAAAACAGTTGAGACCCAACCTTGTTTTTATGAAAGACTTGCACATCAGTGCTTTCACTAGACTTGTTTAGTTTTTGTTTCAAAGCCTAAATTAAGTCAAACCTTACATCAAATGTTTGAACGTTTATTCTAAATGTAGGAACAAAAACATCCTTGTCCCTTCTGGGCTACTGTATGTGTTACATGTGCCTGCATAGAGATGTATTTTTCAAAGATCTTGAGTCTACTTTTAATACAAATTATGCCAGGTACATTGCAGAGTATGTCTCCTCAATATTTCTATCTTTGGTTTTGCAAGTTTTCTACCAGTTTAATGACAGTGCTGTAGTCTTTTGACATTTCTGTGATCCATCTCACAGAGTGAGATATTTTAACTATCTGCCCTGAAGCTATCGTTTGATTGCTTTTATGAAAGGTTGTTTTTGCACCGGGCTGTGCAAAGCACTCAGCGTGGTAGTGCATTGGTAACCTGTAGGTGCTATGAAGAGCTATGTTTGTTTCTGGTGTTTTTTGCTCTTTTAGCCCCACAACAACGTCAAATCTTAAATCTTAATAGACAAAGCACTTCTTTGTAGTTAGGTGGTAAAATTGTTCACTCTAATTATTATCGCTGCATCTCATGTATACTTTTTTTTTATCATTGTGGGGTGGAGGGTTAAGGCTTTTTCTTTTTTGTGATTAACTTCTGCTGTTTCCTTTCTGTTCAAGATAACTTTTTAACATATTAGCGTTTGACATTTACATGGCTTCTATCAGGCTACACACAGGACTGCACACAAGTGCCTCTCCTGGTTGAATACCTCCCTCTGCAAAGCCAAAGAGCTACGTAAATCCAGCATAACTTGGAAGAGTTGTTTTTTCCCCTCTACTCAGAGCACTGTGCTTATTTCGAGTTTACTGTACCTCCAGTTGATTATAATCTATAGACAGAAAAGCTGGAGCGGTCTTCCATCCATCCAGTTGCTGAGAGCTACAGCTCAGTGACATGTTCTGACATGAAAGTAGCTCATTTAGTTAGTTAAAACCGCTGGGTGCCCGTTCTCCTCTAAGATGGCACAGCTTTGCTCTCACAGAGACAGTAATTGTTTACCGACATGCCAGCTAAGCAAATATAGTCCTTCCTCATTACAACAAACATCAACTCCCAACAGGTGATGGTTCCATTATTTTGACTCTTCTTGGGCTTCGTTAGAAGTGGCAAAGAGATTTTCTCTAATGACCTACGAAGGCACTGGGTCATCAACAGGCTAACGTTCAAAAGCCATTTTCCCTCAGTGAGGCATCATTAGTCTTTAAAGGGGCAAATCAGCATTCATGAGTAAAAAAGAAATTCATCAAGTTGCTATCTTTTTTTCTTTTTAGAAGAAAGTCAGTGATGTGATGTTACTCTCTTTTCCACTTGTTTATGAATAAAGTGGTAGGAGCAGTTTGGTGCGTGAAAATTTTAAAGTGGTGAGCCCAAGTGCACTCATGGGGGGGTCAGGCTAAAGCAGCAGTGAACCTGAAACAAATTTTAAATGCTAAAAGCACAATGTTTGTCCCCAGTGACAACATGGTGACATTTTACATCCAGTTACAGCTTATAGAAAACTTCCACGTCTTCAGGGACCACTTTGAAATTCAAGCTTTGCTGTAGAGTTTGCTATAAATAGCATCAAACTTCAGAGAAGTTTGGTTTATATAACACACGCTTGCTTCTTTGCCTGCCCCCTGTTTCTTTTCAGTCTTTCCCACCTTTGCTGATAACAAGGAAAACATCGTATTGTATCAACTAGAGAGCACTGGTGCATGCTGGGAAAGTAGAGGTCACGCTCTTCACCCACTGTGCTCGTCAGGGAAAACAGGCAGGCTTAGCGAATGATGATGGAGGCTCTTCCCTCACTGTCAAACACACAAGCTGTTCTCTCTTTCCCGGGTAGTTTGTGTGCCCCACTCAATAAACACACACACACACACACACACACACACACACACACACACACACACACACACACACACACACACACACACACACATATTCTTTCTCCATGCTCCGCTGCCCATTTATCTCTGCTCTTTTTTTCTCTTTAGTGAGATGGATGGCAAATTGGGTGACGAAGAAAGAAGCAGTGATTGATAAAACAAGTGATGGGATTGGAAGGGAAGTGGTGGAGTTGATGAATCCCACACCATTTAAAGAAAGGCTCAACTTCTAGACAGTGGTGAATGTGGAGGAAGAAGCTCTTTAATTAATGTTCATCTTTCACACCTGTGAATTCTTTATTGTTGAATTTACAGCAAACAACGCTTTTGTGTTTGTGTGGTAATTTGCTGAGAGCCTTTGCTTTCTGCTTTGCTTCAGTTCCAGTGAAATATCCTGTAGAAATGAAATGTGTGCATCTCTTGTTTTACTTTCATGAAATGACAGATGCATGAAATTTGATAGGTGATATTATTTTCTGATACGGAAACGGCTGACATCAGTGGACATGGTGTCAGGTGGCCGTCTCCTTAAATTAGTGTTGAATTGCAAACAGGCTTAGCAAAAGATTTGCAAAAGCACAGATCCCTAAACTCTACTTGGATTACTGCTTGTTGCTCATCTGCAACCTTGTTTCTCTGTCTTTTTGTTTCTGTGGTTTTAGTTCAAGATGGATGGCGAGTGGTGGACATGGATCGACTACGAACGCTTTCAGGAACTGATCCAAGCTTATGATGAGCGTGGAGGACAGCACACTTTCTCTGCTTTGGACTACGTAGCCAAGACTCCCAGCTGGGCTCTGTTTGGAGCCCAAGAACAAGGTTTCGACCCTGCTGAGACACGTTTCCAACGACGCAACAAAAGCAAAGACATCTCAGGATGCTGATAGATGAGCGAGCGAGCGAGAGAAACCAGACAGAGGTAGAGTTACTATAGTGAGCGCCAATACTTAAATAAAAAACTGAAAATTTAGGGTTTGTTGTTTTTATTGCTATCCTCTTGGAGCTTCAGAGTTATTTGTGTGTCTGTATGTCCACAGCTGCCTTCCTTGTCATGTGGACTCCCTGGTTTAATTTTTCTTATATTTCATTTCTTTTGGCATAACCTCTAAAATCAGCCATGGACCAGAAGAAATTTACTCACTCCTATTTTCTAGGAATTTGCCGGAACATCGGGTTATTGCTTCTTTTTCTTCATAGGTGTGCCTAGATCTTTAAAATACCCCACTTTTTGAAATTATTATTATAAATATGAATGGCATTGATCCTTGTAATAAGGCAGTGGCAATATTTTACTTTGTTGAAGCCATTGACGGGTTTTTCGCACGATCTTATCTTCATTTCTAAAGCTTTTAAATCCAGGTTTTAGTGATGCAACTGCACAGCACAGGACAAGATTAGCACATAAGGAGTAGGGCCTATATTTCTCCTTATGTTGTCCTTGGGAGCGCCTCATCTTTCCCGGGCACCTTTGCTCTTCCTCCTACTCATTAGGACTGTGGTTGTTTTTATTTAGAAGGAAAAGAGTTGAGCAGTGAGAGAAGTGCATCAAGGCTGCACCTCCATGGGAGAGTCTTTTTACAGCACATGCTTCTTAATGCTCTCTTTTTTTCCAGTTTTCTTCCAATGCATTGCATTCTCTCTTTTCTCGCATTGTCACCTTTGACTGGTTTCAGCACTTCGTATCTGGATGATAGAAAATATGTAGTGTTTCAAACATATGATGTGGCTGTTTTATTAAAAACAAAATCATGTGTTTGAAGTATTTCAGTACCGCAGTCATAAAAAAGTCAACATTTTGTGTTTGATCATTTGAGCTAAACTAAGAAATGTTTAAAATGTTTAATATGATAAAGCAGGCATGCTTCTCTTACTGTTTTACATCAAAAACTCAGAATCTTAGTCTATAACAGGTCATAGCTTAATTTAAACAACACTGGGTACAAAGATGAACCAGATTAAGGTTCAAGTTTAGATTGGATTGGTACTGTAATGCTGCTTTTTGCTGGTTAAATTCATATGTACCATCAAATGTTTGTCATGTCAGAACAATGCAGAACCTCTACTAGTTTGTTATTCAGTCCATATGTAAAAAAACTTTTCTTACATGGATGAAAATCTACAGAATCACATGAATTTGGTTTGTTTTCTCAGGTCTCTGATGGTGTTAATGTATCACTGTAATAAATGTCTTTGCAATAAAGTTCTTTCTCACTCGTGAATTTCATACAGTTCAACGAGATCTTAAAGCAAATAACAATAACTTACTGTACTTCTCGCAGTTTTTTGTTGACTTTTTACTTGCAGCAGTACTGAGAAGTTGACATTTTAACAAAGGAATGATTGTGGCAAAAGTTTTCTAGGCTGCACTTAGAGGCCACAAGGAGAGCACTAACCGAACAAAAGTGATTCAGACATACAGCAGCCCCTTTTTTAAATTTCTACATGTAACTTTGGCACTTCAGAAATAAAAATATTAAAGGTGATGGTAGTGGTGAGTTAGGCATTTTTACAAACACATTATCCTCTACCCTCTACAGAAAACTTGCATTATTAAGTGAAGGAAATGAAGGATTAAGCCATCCTTCATTTCTTTATATTAATAAATAGAGAGAGAAAATGCTATGTATTTTTGGGGACTTTAATTTTTTATTTTTATTATTTTTTTGTTATGTGTAGACACAAAACTAATTTGTCCCTTGAGTTTATTGGCTTTTTTATGCTTGAATGATTCATAGATAAGTGTGAAGTGGCTTAACAAACAAGCAAAAAAACAAAAAGGGACTGGATTGAAAATGAGTCAAAAAGCAGCCAGTGTCCAAAATCTGGGGACTGGGGAACTATTGCTTCAATAAATTAGAAGCAAGGGACATAAAACTCACGGTTCTTTTCAAAATACCGTGTCTCATTTTTAGTCCACAAGGTGTGGAGTAATTTATGTAAACTGTGAGTCTTCGTGCAGTTGGAAAATTCTTTGAGCTGTAGTATTGTTAGGTTTTTAAAGATTATATATGGCCAGGTCGGGCATGAAGTCACTATTTAGCTATTTCTAAGAAAGCAGGGCTTCATAGTTCCTGCTGATGCAAGAAATGTTGAGATTCTTGAGTGTGGAGATTGTGGGGTAAACTGAAAGGTTAAATAAGTAGAGCTGCATGGCTTCATCTTTATTTCAGTCTGCAATTACCACAGACAAAAGAAAAGAAAGCTGTCTGGTTGTCTACTTCTATATAAGAGTAGGTGGATGGCTCTACCACAGATAATAGCATTTTTTTTTCTTTCATTTTGCAATCAACAAGAAGCAGTTCCTTTTTTTTTCTTTTTTAAATAGTGGGGCACATATCAAAAATAGCTGTAAAACATTAATAAGCACCAGTAATTTGCAATCGATATATACTGTCCTTCACAAAGTTGAGGTAAAAATGCCATACGTGACTTTTAATCCGAATGCATGTAAAGCATGAGAGCACATTGCAAATTTATGGTTATTTCTGGCTTTATTGGTTTAACTGTACCCGTCTCTGTAGTTTATAGTGAAATCTCAGACACGTCAGGAGTGGGAATCTGCCTGCCTGCGGTTTAAGTGACTGGTAATGACTGGTAATAGCTCCTTTTCCACAGGGGACTCATGATAAGAGAGCAGGATATGCACAGTTTTTGTTGTTAAGTTATTTGCCTCCTTGAAGACAGAGCTCCCATTGAAAGAACGTGATACTGATGCATCATTGGGTTGATGAAGTGTTATGTGCAGTAGGTAAGTATGACTGTATTGAGGCAAAGGTTCATTTGAAGGTGATTATTAAAACATCTAATTTCAGTTGGATTTGATTGATTATTCATCATTGATTCACTCACAACCTTGTGAATAGTGAATAGCTCAGCAGATAGAGGTCATCTAATAATTAGAAGGTTGGTGGTTCGATCCCTTGCTGCATATTTGGTCTGCATGCCAAATATCCATAGGCAAGATACTAAAAATTCCCATTTCACTTAATGGCTGGACTGGTGTATTTTAGTTTTTTATTCATTACATAATCTTAAATCTGCAAATTTATCTGCCGAACATGGCCGTTATTTTTATTGTGTTATTGTGCAACACATTTAACCAGCACTGCCTCCTGCCAAATCTTAAGAGTTTGTGTGATTAAGCAAGACAAATTTCTAATGTCAAAAGGAACATAATGAAAGCATGTTGTTACGTCCACAGTGGAATAATGGATTCAAAATAATAATTTCCCCATGACTGACACGTTCCCCCTTGTGTGCTTGCAATGTTTATTGCCATTAAGACTGGAAACTGGTGCACTCTCAAAGTCACTTTGGATTCAGGGGTGCTTTTTACCAAATAGCTTTAATGTCAGTGTAACTTTGAAATGTCTCCAAAAGAGTTTTATCCAGTAATACTGTGAAGCACTTTGTTGTTGCAGTTGCAGGTGACAGTTCTGGGTTCAAGACTGTTTCCAGAGAAGGCCATTCCAATATACACAAGGATAAATCTAACTGAATAAAAGTATTTCTTTGCATGGAGAAATTGTTATTATTATTACTATTACTGTTAATGTTGTTATAATGTGAAAGCATTTTTAAATGAGAGAGAAGTCGTGTCCATGTGCTCTAGGAGGACTGATGGAGGATGATCTCTGCTCTGATCTCTCAAACAATACTAACAACTCAAACAAACTGACCTACGTAAACAAAGGGGAAACTTAAATAGTCGCTGATCAGCACACAAAAACACAAAAAAGGGGTAGAACACAAACAACCTAACTGAAACTAGCATAACAATTTCCAATTCCCCTCCTGATCCAGAGTTATGGTATGTCCCAATTTGCTGGTCTCCATATAGGCTTGCTCCTCCCCTTTTCCACCTCTTGGCTCATCAATCAAGGGACTGGAGCAGCTGCAACTGAGGTCACTCAGAAAACAAAGATTAAATCATACATAACAGTCTAAACTAAAATGTGCGCACTTATTTTAGAATACAGTATTATGTGAATATGTAAATTAATTCTAAACCAAAACCAGTTATTTATTATCCTGTAAATTAAATCCTATATTTAAAGAAAGAAAAATGTGAGTGTAGTGTTATGTGTAAGCCTCTAATATTTGGTGGCTATTACCACTGTGTGGCTGTAACTGCAGCCATCACAACTTATTTCATCCAAAATGCTTTGTTAGGTTCAGATGTAAAGTGCCATTTTAAAGCAGGGGCTACCAAGGGATATTATTTTTGGCAAGTAGGAAATCACTTTTAATTATTTTCCAGGTAGGTGTGGAGTCCACTGTCTCTTTGGAGCCCAAAAGAGTACGAGCAAGGGTCATTATGGGGATTTGTCAATGAATCATCTCCTTTACAGCCGTGGTTAAAAATTGTTTTAGGTGTTCATTTTTTCTCTCCTGTTTATGTCCCAGAGGGACATCCATTTAAAGCTGCTGCCAGTGTGTACAAGCTCACAGGTAGCTTCTGATTGTGAGGCTGTAAACACTTTGTCTTCAAGTCCATGGATCATTCTGCCTTCAGCATCCACTCAGCACTGTAACCTGGGAGTAAACTGTGTGTTTATAAAGGTGGCATTTTTAAGGGTGTGTCTAGAAGCATCCTTTATACTAATGTGCCCAGACCTCATGGGAATGTGAAAGTGATAATGATATTTGCAGATGACTGGTAAATGTGTTGGAGGACATGATTGCGTGTTTTCAGAGGAGAAAAAAGTCTGTTTGCCTCACTGGCGAGTGTTCACAGCCTGTTTCAAACCATTACTCAGTGCCCCTTCTTCGTCTTCAGCGTTTGTGGGCAGCGTGTAGACTTGTATGTATATGCATATAATGTTTATAACTGTGCATCTGTGTGTTTCCTGTTTGGGCCAGATGTCCAAAGAATCTGGGCTATAAGCAGCTTCCTGTTCCTGAGTTAATCCAGTCTCTGTCCACGTGCAACAGACCATCAGTCCTAGTTGGTTTACCTGTCTCAAAAACCTGCTCCTGGATTGTGGTAAGTCAAATCTTTGGCTTCCTGTTGTCAGGTGACCCTTCGCACTTTTAAGTTACCTGCTGACAGTAGATTTAGGTATGTCTCCTCATGATTTATGACAACATTATATAACAAAGCATGCATTTTAACAGTTATTGAACATGCTGTAGTTCAACTGACATGATTTTTTGTCCATCTTATTAAACTAATCTTTTTAGTAATGTGAAGCATTAGTGTTAACAGAGTCATGTGAGTGAACTGAATAAATATACATAGTGTACTCTACTGAATACTTTCTTTGGTGTATTGTGCTTTGAATAATGACATGCTCATTGTTCATCTTTGGTCTAAAATGTCTGAAAAGGCTGACCTATAAGCCTGCTTACACCCAGCTGTGTTTATATCTATAGTACCTGTACATTCAGAAGCTTCTGTGACTGCTTTGCTTGTCTGTCTGTACATAAATGAATTCAGACGTGCAGGGACGAGTGTGTCGGCACTCTGTCAAATCAACAGATTTCAAGGGAGCAGGAGCCAAATGTTAAGATGCCTGCTGCCAAAGAGGAAACTGCTGAAAAAAATAAAAGCCTCACACAACTGAAACAGGGACCCATATCTGGTATTATAATGCTTTATTACAAGCTAATGCATTTTCCTTCAGTTCTTATGTTACATGTTCAGATTGCTGTGGTTCAAATGTGGCAGGAGAGCACAAATCACACCCCGAGAATGTGTGATGGGAATCGTTCTGCTCCAGCTTCTTTCTCGTGCACTCAAATTCATTTGTCACATCACTTGAAGCAGCAGTGAAGCTCAACTGTTAGTACAAGCCCACAAATGTTCTATCAACACATACACCTGACCTCCTATTGGTTGACTAAATTAACTTTGCTCACTCATTTATCATCTGGGTCGTCATAGTGCGTTACTCAAAGATGCAACTGCTTAAAAACTGACATTTGCCCCCAGAAGTATTGGGATGCTGTATTGGTTGGTTGTAGCGTGTCGTGTCTGTATGAGACAGGTGGGGCGAACGACCTTGATTTAGCTCATATGCTAATCCCCTCTTAAAACAAAGTGACTCAATTAACCAAATGACCGTCTAATGAAGGCATCGCCTCGCATATTGATGCTTTATTTTCAAAGGAGGATTTGCATTCTAATGGTGTAATGAATTCTCGCCTGACTGCTGAGTGGTGGTAAATCACACAGCAATGCGATGAATCATAGAAAATCTGTCTCAATAATGAGTGCTGAAATGCATGCAGGGCGCAGACTGATTAGGAGAGATAGGTGCTAATTGCCTGCTGTGTGTCCTGGATCATTGTTTCTTTCCTCAGGCTCAGCTGTCATATGGTCTGTTTCACAACTCAGTGAATAAAAGGGGAAACGTCCATGCAAACATTTGACGCCATCAAAAGCAATTAGCAAAATCAAGCTGAAGGTTAAACTTCTTTACTGTCTTTTTTGCTTTCTTGAGCACCATTAATGTTGACCTGCAAAATAACTTGTATCCAAGTCAAAATACCTAATTTCACAAAATTAAGTATGAAGAAAGTACAAAATGACCAGGCTATATCTCCCTTTTCTGGCTTCACCTACTGTAATATAAGAGTCACATGAGTCACCTTCATTCATATACTATACCAACCCAAGAGGCACCTATCAGCTCTCACGCCGTGACAGCTGGGATAGGCTCCAGTCTCCCTGTGACCCTGAATTAGATAAGCGGAAGAGGATGGATGGTAACAAAATAATAAAATACTAGAATTTCATTCAACAAAATTTCATACTACTACCCATGTCAGCACACCTGTCACTTAAGACAGCAATCCCCTCACTCCAGTATGTAAACATATGCAGATGTTATGAACTTCTCTGCTGTAAAGTTTGTTATTTTCATGTGATAGTCTATGAGGATTGTTTATTTTTTGAAGCCAGCCTCAAGTCCCATGAAAGGAACCGCGTCATTTAAGCCTTGGCTTCATTTTTCAGCTCCAGAGGTTACCACTTGTTACCTCATTAACATAACCCGGAATCTATAATCTACCAATCTAATCAATCTATCAATCTACCCGTGAGTATGATCAGTCACAAACATGGGCAGGCCCAATCCACAGAGTAACATAAAAACAAGAAAGAAACTATAATATTAGAAAAATATGAAGCTGATAATGCAGTCTGAAAGCAACACAGCTCCTAGAGCTAAAGCGGAGGAGAGCAGAGCAGAAAGAGGGACTGTGCACATGTAAAAGCTCTGTATGAAAAGCACTGTATTAATGGGTGCACTTCAAGACTTTTGAGTGGCCACAAATAATAGAAAAGCTCTACATTAAAAAAAATAAATCTAAAATTAAATCCAAAAAAGGCAATCTAAGAAAAAAGAGATCGTCTCATTTAGCAAACTTCACTGCCCATCACCGAGGTGCCATAATGACGCCTATAATTACTTCTGTATTTCATTGAATTAATGAATTGGTTCAATGAAGAAATTCCTATGTTATGTAAAACTTATTCTTAGATATTCTTTCAGCTTTAACTTTATCAGTGTTAAACTGTCTGAGAGCAAAAAATAAGCACATCTAAAAACATAACACAGACTGACTTCCAGTGCAAGGCTTTATTGGTTATTAGGTTTTTGTTTTATATGTATAGATCCTTTATCTTAAACTAATCTGCTCCAGAGTAGATTAGGTCTGAAGAATAAGTTTCCAAGATCCTATCAAAAGCAAATCCAATTTGTAAAGAGTTGAACTTCCTTCTCTGAGCATCAAAACCTTCTTCATTATATAAAGTGACTTAAATGGTTATGTATTAAGTTAGGATGCTGCTGTAGTTGAAGGCACTGTAAGAAAGTTTCTACGAACTGGTGCACATCATAAAAATATGCTAAATTACAATCTCAGCCAGAAAGCCAGAGATAGTTCATTCAATGTTCTATGTCCAGGAAGCATATGTAGCACAATTTCATGTAAGAATAATTGACTTGGCTCTATCCTGTTTTCATCCACTTACAGTTGGTGGCTGTGTCTGTATGTACACTAAATCTTGCATTAAGACTTTAAGGATGCTCATTAGAATAAACAACGTGGCAACAAAGAGTCAGTGTACATGTACTGGGAGCACACAATGCTCTCAGTACACCTCATTTTAAATATATTATCATTTAAATTGAGAGAAAGAGAGACACAGTAACAGTCTGGATTTCAAAAAGGTTGTCATATGCTATTTATATGTTTCTGTCTCATGGAGACTGTGTGTCGTCTCAGCGAGCCTATTGGTGGGTTTAGAGCACATTATTCTGTAACCTTTATGTCCTGTGGTTCGCTATCTGCTGCTCAGTTTGACTGATGAATGGATGAGAGGCAGGTTAGCAGACAACAAGCCTGGGTTGCACAAGGTGACTGAAATAAAGACCTGTGATACTTGCTCCATCCATCAGGGAGCATCCATCCATCTTCTTCTGCTTAACCAGTTCAGGGTCAGGAGGGGGAGTTGACACCCTCTCCCAGCTGTCATAAGACAAAAGCTAAGCGATAAGCAACCACTCACACCTATGGCCAGTTCAGAATCACAAGTAAGGACTAACCCCATGCATGCCTTGGACAGAGGCCCTCCAGCTGGCGGGTAGATTCAAACCCAGGACCTTTTTAATGGGAGGCCACTGCACCATTGTGCTTGCCCTTAATGTGCCATGATGTGCCATGTGAGAAGACAGATGGTTTGAAAGAGGAGCAAAGGAGGCTATGCATGTCTGCTGTGAATAATCATTGAATAGAGGTGTCGGCTTACATCTCCATCTATCAGCCAACTACAATGCAGTCTTAAAATCCCATCCCAGGTGCTTCAAACCCAACTCGCACCTTGATGACTCAGGTGACCTCAGTAGGTCACATGATAGGATGGGGCAAGGTCTCACAGCGGTTTCACCCCGCCCCCCGAAGTGTTGGTACTGTAGTAACTTTCTGGAAGTACTTGCACGAAGTTTTGTCAAACTCTGAAAATAATTCTATTTTAATGAAAACATGCAAATGCAACTTTTACCAACAAAAATGCAACAAAATATCCCTGAAAATTTAGACAGAGAGACACAGATTTCTAGGACAGAAATCTTTCTAAAATATTCTTATACTGTAACCACCAACTGAAGATTACCGTATGAAATGCTCTCCTTTTTAAATCACCTCTCTTTAGATCAGTTCTCCTGCATTCATGATTCATATCCAATAGGGTTATTTTGGCACATTTACAAACAGGCTGCTGTGATGTGTAACTCCAGCCTGTTCACTGCAGTTTTTGGTGATTAAGAAGCTGAGGTTGAGTAAGTGAATCAGTTTAATGTGAAAAATATTAATGTAATGTAAACAATTGTAGAGCTATTTTAAAATATGTCTGTTAAAGCAGGACATTTACCTTAAATCAGAACAGTCTCTCACCGGGGTTAGTATTCTTTTGTTCTTAAAACAGTTTAGTTTCATTTAGTTTCCAGAATAAGTTTTCTGGTTTTAGTTTAATTCTTATTGTTTGAAAATCTGAGTTAAAAACTAACTAAACTAACAAATACTAAAACTAAGAATATTTCCTCTGTTTTGTTTTGGTTAGTTTTCCAAGTTAAAAGTAATTTTAGTTGATTTTTCATCGTTTTCTTAGAAGCTTTCTTTCTTTCTTTTTAAATCTTAGTTAACTACAATATTTGTTCACATATATTTTAACTAGAATAACCTTGTCTCTCACTCGATCCATGACAACAGCACAGCTTTGAAATTTGTATTTCGTCTGCTCTCCAGATACCTGACCACCCAGCGTGATGGTTTTTTATTTTTCAGAAGCCATGGATCTGACCTCCGTGCAGAAGAAGAGACTTGCTCAATTATATTTAGCCACAGCTCCTTCTGTCAATAACAGGCTAAACCATGGTAACCGTGAACTGACTGCACTATGTTCCTCAGACAGGACTTGAACTTGAACTGAAAGGTTTTTCCCCCAGAAAAATAAATAAATAAAATATCTAAACTCTTGCTGAATTATAAAAATCGCCAGGGTGTATTTTTGCATTTACTTAATCAGATTTATTTGTACTATTATTTGTCCTCACAGCATCAATTGGAAAGCAGGCAATTTGAAAAGCTGCTAGTTAACAGGTCCTGTCTTTGAACTGTGGGAGGAAAGTGACACTAAAGGCTCTAAACTGCCAGAAGTGTGAATCTCAGTGTGAATGTGTTGGACTGCTTGTGTGTGATGGAGCAGCAACTTGTTCTAGGTGTTCTCTGCCTTTTGCCAATACATTCAGAGAAAGTCTTTTTGCCACCGTGTCATAACATTATTGTCACAGAAATACTGTTGATCAAACTCTATTTTTCCCTAGTGCTGAAGTCCAAAATCATATTCATAAGGATTGTTATTAGCGTTGGTTATTTCAGTTTGGTTTTAAACCAGAGCTCATACCATTGCTTTAAAGACATGGATGGTAAGCTCCCATTTCACCGAATCATAATGCAATGAATGAGATATTCAGAATCATGCCTCTGACAATAGCCATTTAGTATTCACATAGTTCTAAAAAGACAGTCCTCCTCTTTGTCCCCTACAGAGATAAGCAGCAGGGAGAAGCTTTGTGGTCTTCAGCTGCTGTCAAGCCTCATCATTGAGGACTTTAATTTTGTTTCAGCAAATCCAGAGCAGATGAATTGACGCATTAGATTCCATTTTGAAAAGTTACATGAAGCCACAGCAAAACCAGAGACATTGTGACTCATTCCATCAAGAACACACACACACACACACACACACACACACACACACACACACACA
>NW_024582514.1:215131-248439 GCF_018398535.1 Haplochromis burtoni
ACACACACACACACACACACACACACACACACACACACACACACAGAAATGCTGTCCCACTGACACATGCACATACACACACCTCATGGTGATGAGCTTTCTTTGGCTGAACTAAGCACAGATTGGTTTCGTGATGCATGGTAGCTGTATGTGCATGTTCGGATGTGTGTGTGCAGAAAAGCTAATATCAAAATAGCTTTCAACGCTGCCTGCTTGAGGTGTATCATAAGCCCAGAGCTGAAAAAAACTGCTAAGACTGCAATTTATTCAAACATACTTCCTCTAAATTGCTTGGTTAATGACCTACCAAGCTTACTTGTTTACCTATTATAGGGGTTTCTTTATAGCACAGCCTCAATGAGAAGCTCCTTTTCAAGTAGTTATAAGACAAACAAAAGATAATCTTGAGTTGGATTAGTTGTTTGTCTTCTCTTGTTGTTTTTACATTCACAGAACCAGCATAACTCCCATCCTATAAGCTCCTTTTAATCAATGGAATATATTTTTGTCACAACATCCACGTAAATCCAAACAGTAACCCTCTAATGCTGGTGTCACAGTGTATTTAAGCAGCTACGGAGTTACAGGCTGTTCCTACCAAAGAGTATTTATGTATGCACTTCTAACAGCATGAGGGTCAATCTGCATGTAAATAATAGACCTCACCGGAACCCACAATCAGCTGGATCAGGGTGATTTCTCTACTCTGATTGCAATGTACAGGACACTGTAAAAAAAAAAAAAAATGAACTGTTTCATAAAAACATTTCTGCCTGTTGCTGATGTCTAGAGTCCAGAGCAGCAACACAGCAGATATGTGTTGAGGAAACATTACTGAACATAATGAGACATTAATTTTATAAATTCTGGTCCTCATTATAGTCATGGCAGGTATACTGTGTTACTGACAAGCTGTGACCCTAAAAACAAGCACTGTCCCTCACATTGCTCCTCCCTCATCACATCTGGATTCAAAACACCAATATGGCAACATTGAAACCACTCAACGTAAGACATGAAAACAGGATTCACTAACAGATGTGTTGATCTCATCCATCTTTTATATTCACAAGTAGTTTCTTGATAGTCTGTAACAAATCATGGACTGTGTATAAAACCTTTGTTTTTGCCTTGACCTTCTTGAACAAGAGTCACATGTACACTTGCTTCTAATAACCCCATGCAGTGCGTGGCAGCTTTGCAATGCACGGGGTTTTGTGCTCGCTTGATAAAAGGAATTTCATGTTTATTGGAGAAAACTGTTATTAGTCAATATGCAGTACATCCAGCGTTTCTCAGACTACACTGTAACCAAATTGTCTGCCTGCTGACTCACTCCAAGTCAGACCGGGTGACTCCTTCCAAATGCCTTAAAATGTGAAAAATAATTGTTGCAACCCTGACAGTATAAACGTGGGTGGCACTTTTGGCAGGACCTTTTTTGTCCTTTGGCATTCCTAGTGGGCACATTACCCTGAATCTAGAATACCACTATTAAACATACAATACCCTGTTAGACATAGGCATTCATTTGATTAAACTGACAGGAATAGGAATAAAGAAAGTGAGTGGGTGTGTGGAAAGAGCTCTGCCGTCAGCCTCGTAGCCTTCAGCAGAAAACAGCCGCTGACTTCTAATCATTATTGAACAGAAAACCACGTATTATTTTCATTACTGGTCAGCTTCTTTAAATGACTTTAGCGACTCATTTGGAGATAAGTTCCCATTGTTATAGTCTTTCTGTATATAAACACTACCTCAGAACTGAAAAAAATGTCAAGGTAAAATTACATTTGGTTAAAATTTTGTATTTGTATGCATAGAGGCTGCAAATAATCATCAAAAAAGCATTTCACGTACTGTATTGCAACAAAGCTGGGGCCTCCGGTTGCTGAAATGCTGGCTAATTGCAAACAAAGTCCTCATATTTAAACACAGACACTGAAAAGTATTTTCACCTGCAAATCACCAACTAAATACTAAGCCTCTCTGTATTTTGATTCCTTTGAAGAAAGTTTATTTTCTGGGAACAGCTTTCATTAACTATTAAAATGTGAACTGGCAACACTGAAAAGTAAAACATATATCACTCTCACGGTAACTTTGAACAAAAAGCAACCAAACTGAAGGGCCACGTGGGCCTGCTGAGACATGAGAACCTGAGAAACACCTATCTAATGAGGTCTGCAGTGTATTCTGGTATAGTAAAGGAGGTTGAGGTAAACAACTTCCTTTCTCATATTAGGTACCAGATACTCTCAGACTTTCTGGGAGATGTCCGTGGTTTGCTCACGGCTGTTCTCTCACAGTATTTCTCCTCATTAAGGTAAACTAATTCCCCGTTTCTGTTTGAATCTGCCTGCATGTCTGCCAATAAGACAAAATATCCTTAAGGCAATATATCATATACATGATCAGTGCACCAAATATGGACATTTAACAGCGTGCAGTGAAAAAGAAGTAATTTGGGAATGTGGTGGTGGTAGTGATAAACAGAGGGGTGGAAAAAATCTGGGAAGCCTTTTAGTTAATGAGACACATCATAAAAAAGACTAATAATGACACAATGTGAAGTAAATACATCCATTTGGTTTCTTATGGGCTTTTTAGGGGTCTTTCTTTCTTCACATCATATTATACTGTATGGTAGATGACTGTCTGGCAGTGCACTAAGAATCAGAATTGCTTTAGCTTTTTGTTTGGGCGACATATCAGGATAGTAACGTTATTTTTTAGCAGCAGCTTTCAGCTATAGATTTCTTCTTCTTCTTCTTCTCCTATACAGGATAACTTCATTCTGTAAATGCATGTCTTTGCTCAGTTCTGAACTTCATTCATTATAAATTTCTTTTTTTCTTAAGGAGACATGTTGTTCAAAAGAACACACTGCACCTGCAGAATGTCACTGCAAGCCTTTCTGATATAGTCAGTCATTCATCAGAGAGTTTGTTGCCGTTTTTAGTCATCAGTCTTGTTTTGGGTTCTGGTAAACATAAGCCATTGTTCAGCAGTCTGAAGTGGAGAGAGAATGTGTGATTAAGGCTTTGTTTGGTGAAGCAGGGCAGAAATGATGACTGAGCGTTGGTGAAAAACCTGTAAAAACTAAGCTCTCTGAGGAGCAAATACATGAATATTGGAGCAGGGAAGAGAAATTGTTGTATTGTATTGGAAACAGAATGTATTAGGAAATATGTTTTCTGCTGCTGGCAGTAAATTAATTTGAAATAATCCTAACACACAAACTTATTTTGGCTGGTTTGGCACGATGTCACGTCTGAAATTCGGAGAAGAGGCGGGGTAACCAGAAGAAATGTGTCCGGTTAGGTGTTTTCAAAACGGTGCAGGTGTTTCCTCCGCTTGAAAATGAGACGATAGACCACGATATAAGCAAACAAGTAAAAACAGCCAATCCGCTGCTTTCCTGCTCGGTTGCGTATTGGTTTGGATTGAAGCGTCTCTGTTGGGCACTGGGCTGCTCTCATCAATCGTACTGACGCTCGGCACTTGTGTGTGTGGATCTTCACTCCTTGGATTGTGAGTTTGAAACAACAGACCCAGGGCAGTGATTTTTTTTTTTATTAGATTCCGCAGTCTCTGTGAGTATTAGGGGCTACAGCTAGATGATAAAATATTTTAAATGCTGATGAGAGTTTGGCAAAAAAAGTGCAACTCGAATAGATGTGTCCAACTGCTGCTGGACTTCAGAAGCTATTAAAACACACGCTGCCCTGCCGGTGTAGCATGGCCACGCTGCACTATCAAAACAAAGGAATAACTAACTAATAAGAAAGCAATCAACAGGATCACCGTCGTCAGGATCGATCGACACGGCTGATTGAGGAGTCCACCCCAAGTCTCTAAACTGGAGCCTACTGCGAGCATCGATTAACGGATTTGACAGCTCACCTTCAGACATCTAACAGCCTCAGAGGTAAGCAGTGGAATTCAGGGTATAAAATATCTTCACTGGGCAATGAATTGGCTGCAGCGTATCATTGGAAAATGGGGATTTTTTTTTTCTTTGTCCGCATTTAATCACGCAAGTGCTGCGCTCAGCCCCACACCTGTTGTTGCTTGGCCCCGTCAGAACCAGCGGATGTCCACTCGTAGGAATCTGCGGGTGATTTTCGCTGCAGTTTTTTGTGCCTATGCAGACACTGTGGAGACTGGGTGAAAAAATAGGCTTGAACATAAGTCCGCATGATACTTCGTTTTCCCTTCTATGCACTGACATTTGCGCAAGATTTCAGTCTAATAAAGTCTAGCACATTGTTCCTTAAAAAAACAAAAACATGAATGTGGTTTAGCTTAAGCAAAATCGGGTTGAGATATATTTTCGACTGAAGTAGGTGTTTCTGAGACGCATGTGAGCTTTGATTCAAACAGCATAAGATCTGAGCTGAAGGTGTTTAAATGAGAGGGTGGATTCTGTTAGTGATGATGGTAGCTGTTGGAAAATGTCATTTCTATCACACTGATGACAAGAAAGCGCGGAAAGTGTCTGTTTTGTATGTATCTTGGGTCGATGTGAGGAAGGACTTCTCACTGTGGACCCCCTGCCGGGACGCCGCCCCCCTTCCACCATCCCCATCCTCCTGTTGCGAGGCGTCCAGCGCGCACTCCTGCTCCACACGGTGGCGCACGCTCTTATAAGACTCTCCCAACATGTTCCGCTCTCTGTGGTTTCTCCCAGCAGGTCCCCGTGTAGACCTGCAGAGCGCACTGTAAGCAAAACCCACTGGGTTATTGGGACCGTCTGTACAAAAACACCCTTTCAGCCTTTTTCACGTTACCTATCATTTTTCTTTCTATTTCCCTGTTTTTCGTCTTTTTTCGTCTCTAATTAATCTCTAATAATTCACGTGTCTTTATTTTCTTTTTCTTCCTCTGTATCTCTCCCTTTCTTTTCGCCTCGCCCTTTCTCCCTCTCTGTAGCTTCTCCGTGTGTACTTTGCCAGTACAGCCGCAGGCAGGCAAGCAGAGCTGAGTCTGTCATCGGGACTCACTAATGAGCCCTCCACTCCATTTCCCCATGTGGAGGAATGTTTGCGCTGTAGAGTGAGCGAGCGAGTAAGGGGGGGAGAGAGGGAGACAGACAGGAGAGGGAGGGACGGCGGGAGTGAGTAAGAAGCCAAGAGTGGAGTGTGAGAGGAGCTACCGTACCTGCTGCTCTCACTGCTCAAATATTAACAACGGATTTCAGGGAACTGATGCTGCTGCTCTGGGACAAACCCAAACTGTGGAGGCAGCCGGGTTCAGTGGTTTGTGGACAGGCACTGTACTGCTGCTGCTGGAGGCACTGCATATAAAAGACTGATGGAGGAGGAGGTCACAGAGCCGGATCCTCAGATGGTGGAGCCCTCCAGCATGCCATCGCCAGAGACACATGCGGAGGTAAATGGAGACTTGCCGGGCAACCCATACCTGAGGGATGATGGGACAGTGGACGTGGTGGAGAGTCCGGCAAGAGAGCCTGTTGTGCTGCAGTATCCTACAGAGTACAATCTCAGCCACCAGTGTGGGTAAGAATCATCATATGGGAGAAACAGAGAAATGGTCTGTTGCTGCAGGGAGCAGCTGATAATATGTGCAGAGAGGTGGCACTTCTGTGGAACACTCCCGTCTTTTCTTTTCTCAGTTTGGAGATTGAATTCAGCTTTGTAGTGATGGTTTGATGAATTGGCTTTGCACTCACTTGGCCGATGTTTAAACCCCTTGTGTGCCTTTGCTGCCCAGTCGATGGCACTGGAAGTCATAGAGCCATAATTTAATTTCACAAAAAGTCCATATTTCATTGACAAATGGAAATGTTTTTCACGTTATGATTTCAACAGAAATTTGTTTCATTGCCTGTTGTGACTTGTCACCTTGCACACCATTCGAATAGATAAAGTTGAATGATCAAAAGCAACAGGCAATTAAATAAGTGTCACCATGACTTTTGAGAAGGGATTACTTTGTTTTCAGGTCTGTTTTAGCAGCTGTGTTGTGCATTCGCTGTATTGTATAATATCGTCTTATGGTCACTGTGTTTACACAAACTGAGTCATCAGATGGCACCAAAGAGCCTCACACCACAGAAACACCATTGTAACCGAAATGACCAACTTCTGGTTTGGTCTGGAGATTATTTTTTTCATTGTTTTTATTTTAACATCTGTCATTTCTCTAATTGGCAATTTATTTTATGACCAGTTGACAGACTATGCTCTCATTTTAATCTCTGTGATGAAAAATGATCTAACTACACACAAAGTTTCTACTGCATTTATTTCTGTGGTTGGACCTTTTCAAGAAATCTGCCAGTGTAGCCAAACTTCAGTCTGTGACATCACATCAGGTGGTTTTGTTTTGCTGTTACATCTTTGATGGAGAATGTATTTTTACACAAAGCTGTCACTGTATTATGTCCATTACGAAGCTGATCTTGTGGCTGGAGCGGCTGCTGTTGGTACACATTGTTCTCCTCGTGTCCCGCTCTGTATTGGCCCATTGCTGTTGGCTGTTGTGCTGCAGGGTCTGATGTAAGAAATTGCCATCTGGCCTCCTTGTCATGCAGGAAGCTCTGAGTAAGGCTGTGCTCTTTCATCAGGTTTTGCTTTTTTTTTTCAAACGTGAAACCTCAGAAATGAGGACGGGCTGCTTTTGCACTTTTGATGCGGTCATGGGTCAATTAGTGATTTCTTATAGGAGAAGAGAGGTGAGGGATTCAAGGGACTGAGTTGTTTGTATAGTTATGAGGCAAAGCATCAGTATATTGGTGAAACTCAGTTTGATCATTTATATCACATCATATATTTTTTGTTCAGAGAGATAGTGACTGTTTCTGGACATTTACATACAGTTACAGCATGAATACACCTTAAATGGAAGTCCATTGTGCTTAAATTGTAGTGCTAAAATGGTATGAAAATTATTGAATTGAAAGAACGTATTTTTATTACAGCTCAATTCCATTATATTCAAACAAACATTAAAAAAGAGCATTTGGAGAGTATCTGCCCATAACAATGAAATATTTAGTGTTTTATAATTTTTAACATTTGGGATTGTTTTGGCTTTTGATGTGCATGTTCAACATTTTTTGTGACTGTAATCTTTGGCATCCAGTTGATGGACAGTTTGCAGTGGAATGAGTTCATCATGTCTTCCCGCCAGTTATTTGAGGACATAAGACATTTTAATGGCAGCTGCATAATTGCAGCGTCCTGCTTCTTCCTTTGGGGTCAAACAGTTTTGATTAGTCATGTCACCTTTGTATTATCCTTGAAGTGTCAGCACAAGTAATGCTTTCCCCGTAAGGCATGCAACTTTAGTGAGATTTTATTTATGTCTCAGGTGTAATAGAGTTCATTTTTGCAGTGACCCAGTCTTTACAGGACTAGAAAGTCTTAAGAGTATTAAATTGGTGCATTAATAGTTTGTTCTCCCTTCAGCTAATGTGTAATACTAATATTTAAAGTGATTAAAATGCTTTGAAAACAAAGCTGTGAATGCTCCAAATGGCATTTAATTTTCTTAGAGTTGCCACCTTCAAATAAAAAGTGGCTTTTAAAATGTCTTTCTTATATTACTGATTGTCATCCGTATTTACACAACCATCTACCATGGGTCATCTGTGGGAACTTTAATCATGAAAAAAGGAAACATGAGCTTCACTTTGCTCATACTCAACTTCAGCCTTTTTTCTTTTTTTTAAACCATGACTGTTAAAAACATTCATGGACTTTTATCCATCTGAGGAAGATCTGTTTTTAAAATCATGTTCGTGGTTAAGTTTTAATGTCAAGGTTTGTGGTTAGACATTGCAGAACAGTTCTGTGTTCTTTTTTTGAGCTTTTAATCTTATTACTTTTATCTTTGGGATGAAAGTTGAGGATCTAAAAAAATTAGAGACTTCAGACTTTTATCTGTGACCAACTCCTTCTCACCTGTCATATTTAGCTGTCACCTTTAGTACAGAACCTCTTAAAAAAATCAAGACTCTTGATGTGACCGCTCGGCCCATGATTAAATGCCACAGGTCTAATCACAGCTAGTGCGAACATCAACAATAGTGTTCAGTCAATTCATACACTGTCCTTGAGCCAGATTCTGACTCCTAGCTCACTCCCTCACAGACTGAAAGTCACTTTGTGTAACAGCATCAGCTAATGGCCTCAACCTATTGTAAAATTTGAGTTACTATCCTATAAAACTAAAGGGCGGGTTTCATCTGCTTTTAGTGCCATGTTCTTTTGTGAATTTACATAAAATGTACTTTTGGGCAAAATATCTTCTAATCCATTGTAGTAAAAATGAAACAATTAGTGGATTAATTGCTTTATGGATGGTCTCTTAAATGTGTGAGGATATGGTGCTTTTCTTAATTCTTTGTCATTGTGAGCTGGATTTTAGGCTTTTTGTCAGTCAGAACGAGCGCAGTGATGACATTCGAGCGGATCATGTTGAAATATTTCTAAAACAATCAGTGATTTAAATAAGTAAACGAGTGAAACCAGTTGTTTGTAACGGTTTGTAATCGTCCATCTTCAAATACATATACAGAATTTGTCATTCTGTGCCATTTCAGTAAAATCCTCAGGAACATCTGCTGATTTCTGTGGTTCACTTTTATCAGGCACTCGATCTGAGTATTAAATTCCATGATCTTGCCTCCTTTTCCCGTTCATCTAATATATATCACAGCATGCAGAGAGTAAGGATTAGATGAAGGGAAGATCAATTCTGATTTAAGTGATTACTGCATGCTTTGTTCCTGAAGGGCAAATTAGCTTCTTCAGCTGAGACCTTGATCAATTTAATCAGATCTAATGATGCTGAAAACTGTGAAGCGCTCTGTTCTACACTGTCTTTTTAAGGGGTTGAAGGTCAGTGTTTCATGGTCTCAGCACATTATTTCACACTTTATCTTTTCCGTTATTAAACACCATATCCTTGAGATATTTTAGTAAAGTGTTATCTAAATCTTATCCTTTCTTAATGTCCCATAGCCTTGATGTACGGAGCCCCGCAAGGGACATGGGAGAAAATAAAATTACGATAAACTTTTGCGACATCTCGCAAATGTTGAATTCCAACAATGGCGGCAGCTACTTAGTTGTAATATTACTCTTTCTGGGTCACTAAATAAACTTTTAAAATATTTTGAGGCGTAAATGTAGCTGTGTAAACGTCAAATATCTGCTCGGATTAGAAGATCACATATTTGAAAAAGTGCTCCGACGTTTTCGGAGATGTCTGACACCCACCATCTCGACGCTAACGGGAGGTCGAGACCTACTACAGCCGAACACCGTCCTCCCAGTCGGCTTTGAGCTGGCGGCCTCCGAAGAATGCGGCTAAAACGTTTGCGAGATCCCGAGTTTGTTTTGCGAGATCTCGCAAAAGTCAGTCTTAATTTTTTTTTTTTTTCTCCCATGTCCCTTGCGGGGCTCCGTACCATACCGTATTGATGTGTAATTACATTAGTCTATATTTATTTTTATATTTCATAGTCGTTTTTTTCTTTACATTTTGAAATTGAAACGTAAATGGACATATTTGGCATGAATAAATATTTTGTGCCATTAACTGTAAGATGTCAGTCAGCTATTTCAATTTTAACATTTACATTAATTTCCACTGTCACTAAAAATACTGTATTACACCATAAATATGTGCAGTGGTAGGAAGACTGCAAGTAGCCAGTATTTACACAAGACAGTATATTCCTCTACAAACCTATCAGGAAGTGTTTTACAGTGTGCATTTTATTTAACAAATCTTAGTCAAATCAAATGATAGCATGAATAGCACATGAGGAAGAGATCGAAGGAATTGTGATGGAGTGGTGTGGGCATAACTGAATCAGCAGAGTGATAGCGGGAAGTGTCAGATTGAAACGTGTGAAGATCTGAAATGGCTAATACCACTGACTTCAGTGCTCTGCTTGAAATAACATCATGCTTCATTTATGTATTCTAAAATGATTCTTTACTTTATGAATGTGTGGAAATAATTGAATATGTCTGCCACAGCAGCATACCAGGTTAAACCTAGTGTAACTTAAAGGTCATGCTTGATTTAGGGAATATTTTAAGGAAAAAATGTCACCATGTGATTCATTTTCAACCAAACAACTACTAAACTGGGTTTTTGGTGAGATCAGGTACACAGATGACTGATTTAAAAAAATAATAATAATAACAACTCAACAATTTAATTACTGCTGGTGTTTAAAATTCCAGCAATCCAACAGACTAATAATTCTAGCTTGCACATAAACTCTTACTACCTGTTAAGATGCTCAACAACCATCCCAGGAATGTAAAAAGTAAGAATTGGATTTCTGCTGCTGAGTGTCATTATGTCATTCATTCTTAGTCTTGATTAGTGTGAGCTTTTCTGCTGAATACAGAATCTAATGAAAGTGAGAAAACTCACAATGGAAGCCACAATTTTCCTCCACCCTGAGAGTACACACAGTGCTGTTTCATCCTACAAAACCAAAAGTTTGCACCACAAACTGCCTTTTAATTAATTTGTGTCTCCATTGTCTGCTTTCAAAATATTTTCAATATGATTCTTGTTATCATAATAAGCCATGTGTTGATTTCTGATATGAATTGAAAGTCACCCTTGTATGGTCAACCATTCTGATCAATAGTTCCCCAGGCAACACAAATGCAGAAAAGTACCTGTGTAAATCAGCTGCCAACATGTGGGTTGGCTCGTAGCGATAATGTTGAAAGAGCGGACAAGAGGGATGATTGTAATATTCAAAATGACAGCTGAGAAATGACTGAATAATTGATGAATTAGGAAATGAAAAATCCTGACATTACGCGCAAGAAAAAGCTGCTCCTAATAGGCGGAGCTGCAGACGTCTTGATGTGCATACTTATTAAACTGACAAACATGCAAGATGCAGAGGCCGGTTGTGAACTGCGAGGCGACAGATGGCTGATCGTTGTTGCAGGATGTAGGAAAATAAACCTTTCGAGATAAAAGAAACAAACAAAGAGGGAAATATTAATGTATAACTATAAACTCCTCTAAAACCTTCAATGAAGGCTAAAAAAAGATCACCCCTGGCTTATGGTTGTTGTTATTTTGGTTTTGCAAGAAGAATGAGCAGCATGCCTTTGTCATAAAAACCTCTAAATATAAACTAACAGATTTTGAGGGCATAAAATTACTGTAACCCTAAGAGTGTAAAATCTTTTCCCTTTTCACATTTAGATGTATTCTAAATATTTTTGTCTAAGCTCTCATAACTGTGAGATGTATGAAACTCTGATCTGCTGTCAACTTAACCCGTAAAGGAGATGAAACAATGACAAATGTGATTCTTTAGTTTGGTGCAGATCATTCAGTTCATTCTAAAAATCCTCCATTATGTCAAAGAAGCATTTCCTCAAAGGGCTCATCTAGATGAAATCCTGTCGGAGAGAAGGAAGTATCGCTAAGATCTCAGTGCTTTTACTTTCCCCCTGTGCCCTTGAGCTTTAATTTATTGAATAATTAATTACTTCAGACTCATTTGCACCTACATTGCACACAGGCATGCTCATATGCACCTAACGTAGACATGAATTCAGCACATTCACCTCGAGCTACACGCTGTGTTACTTTCCATTTAGTGAATGAGTTCTGTTTCATTTATGAAGCATGTTTATGCCGCGCCTATTGGATTTGTTTTAGCAGTGCCAGAGTCACAAATGAGCGAAACTGTCGCTTTAAAATCTGATTATTTCTTATTTTCTTCTTGACTTAAATGTAAGTTTTGTTTGAAAGGGAACCTGCGCAGCTAGCAAATCAATTCTCACAGTTTTTTCTTTTTCTGTGGCTAATTTGAAACCCTAATAAGTCAATTCTACAGTGATGTTGCGGGGACCATGAAATGTCACACACAGAAGCTGCTGTTTTTAGAAATGTGTAAGGTGAGCTTTTAATGGTTTGTTTGTTTTTGGAATTAATCCTCCAAGAGAGAAGACTCCCGTACAGCTCCTCTTTTCTACCCTCACTGCTGTCTAAATGATTTCTTCTATTGTCTCTCAGGGAGAAGATGCCGTTCCACCATGTAACGGCAGGCCTGCTCTACAAGGGGAACTACCTGAGCCGCTCGCTGTCCGACAGTGACAGCGATGTGTTGGCCAGCATCTCTGTTGAGGAGCTTGACGGTAGGACTCTTCTGTAAACTGGCTACTGTCCTCCCTTCCTTATCCTTGATGATTTATTCAAAGTGAATAGGCTGCTTACAATCTTCCTACCAACATAGTAAATGGCAACATCATGCAGCTAATATATTAATATTCATTACTGCTATATGTTGTTACTCAAACCTGAGAAGAAAATCATCCATAAAGGATCTTCTATTAAAAAATAAATAAAAAATGATGTGTTTTGTGTCTTCAGCAAAAGCAAAGCCAGGTTTAGGCTTTTATTCACCAACTGTTAACTTATTTATGCAACAAACACAAGTCCAGGCCTTGAGTTAAAAAAAACAAAACACACTTTTTAGACTTAAATAGTGTGACCTGGAAATGTTGCTGCATACAAATGATTATAAATCCACTGTGGCTTCATGTTTAGTTACACTTCATGCCAGCTTAAGAAGGGTGTAGGAACAGAGTTAACCCTCTCCAGGCAGACGTTGCAGATTTGCAACAGTTAAGAACTAACAACCTGATTACCCCACATACATATTTTAAGAGTTTTTTTTTTCTTCTCAGAAGTACCACTGCAGGACATGGTTGTGCATTAGCAACAAAAAACTTAATTTGGGCCTGAGAGGGTTAAAGGAAAAAGTTACAAAAAGGTCAGAGAACAATTAGCCTGTAATTGAAATCCAACAAAGGTATTGAACATTTAAAGAATATTTGACTGTGTGTAAAGGGAAAAAATTATGTGTAAAATAAAAAAACAAGTATTTTGGACAATAGGCCTGTCCACACTGTAGACTCTAAACCTATGTCGATCTCTTTTTTCCCCCCAAAAGAGTCTGTTCTGTTCATTTTATTGCCAGAAACGCTTTGAGAGACAATGCGGCGCTACAACACGAGCAGCATCTGCCTCACCGAGTCAACCAGCCACAGAAATGCAGTATTCTCTACATAGCTTATCTTACCAAGAGCATTTGTGGTCTGCTGGCCTCTCTCTGTCCCAGACGCTGTGTTTATGAACCCTTTGTTTTGCAGTATGTCTGAGAGTAATCACCTGGGCCCGTACAACACAAACCTGATCAATAATGGTCTGCTGGAGTCAGCAATAGCAACCTCACAGGTAGCAAACAAGCTAGACTTCCCAAGACCTTGAAAATATTAATCTTTTGATGCAACATTAAGCTGCTGCCTGGAAAATTGGCATTGCAAGGCATGGTAATGGCCAGATACTCTGTCAGGATGGAGTTTTAATATGCACGAAGGGATTTGCTGTGTGTGAATTCCTCATTCCTGTTTCAATGGGTTCACGCTGTTTAGTGAATACGAAATGATCTGTGGTTATAGGGTCCTGATGAGGTCCATTTAAAAACGCTATGACTGAGTCACTGTAGCCTGCCAGCACTGTAATTACTGCATAAGTATTTACCCTGAATTATATGCTGGATGGTATTACAGTGGGTTTGCAGACAGGTCACTAGTTTGAATAGTGAAAGTCAGTAGAACCAGGTGTGACTCACTCAGGCCCTCATAACTGATATTGTTAACAAAATGTGTCTCAGTCATGCAGGTTACTTTTCCCAGTGATGTCTGTGATTACTACCAATGTCCACTATGTCATTTAGAAATTAAAGAAGAAACAAGCTTTTCTGGGGAATTACATGTCGGAATAAAACCACGACTTGTGGTGAGGGGAGCAACTGTGTGCTTGGCTGTCTGCAGGTGCAGTGTGACGTTTTGTGCCAACTAGAGGAGATGAAGAGGGGACTGTCGGTGATGATCCTAATTTTTAGTATTGATTAGTTGTTGTTTTTTTAAAACCATTTTTAAAAAAAACAACTATGGTGTGGTAAGGTAGAGTTCCAGAAGTTATACATCTTACAATATTCCAGAATATTAGCCTGCTTTCATGTGTATTTGGGATCTTTGTCCTGTTGGAACATCCAGTTGTGTCCAAGTTTTAGCCTTCCAGATGTTGATTTGAGGTGAAGTTGAGGAATTTGGAGGTAGTTCTCCTTCCTCAGTATTCCATCCACCTGTACCAGTACCACTTGCAACAAAACAGCCCCAGTGCATGGTGTTACCACCACAGTTGATACAGAGTTTGAAAGCCTCACATTTTTTTTGCATGCAAGCACATCTTTTTTCATTGAGGCCAATCTTTATCTCGTCTGACCATAAAACGTTTCTCCAGAAGCCATTTGGCTTGTCCAAATGGGCAGCTACAAATTTCAGTCAAGTTTGAAAGTGTTGATTTTTGGAGCAGGAGCTTCTTTTTTAAGCCGCACCCTCTTAGTGCATGGTGATATAAAACTCAATTTATTGTGGACAGTGCTGCTAGTGATCCAGCAGTTTCCTGGTCCCTGAACATCTCAGGCAATTTCCGCTCATCTGAGGGTGACAGTTTCAGTGTTCATCCAGACTTTGATAAAATGGTGTCCAATTAACTTTGAATCTACAGTTGTTTAAAATTGACTCCAAGACACTTTTCTATCTTGTGTTAATCTACAGTTTTCAATCATTAGAAGATCTTTAGATCATCACTGTCTTCACTGACTCTGACTTTCCCATTGTTATGAGTATTGTTTAATCCAGTGAGTGCTGTCTAACAAATAAAACTGCCAGCTTTATTCAATAGTGATCACTGATAGGTTAATAGGCCTTGGCCTTGTAAAGTTAAACAACATTATAGAATCTTCAGCACTACTATTTGAGCCTGTATGTCCATCCAAAATAAATTCAAATGTGTGCACCCAAATTTTTTGGTTTTTAGAGTCATTAAAGATGTTTGTGGGGCAATCATTCCACTCTGGAAAAATAACAAACTTGTAAACTTTTAACCCCTGTAGCCCTTCAGTTTCAGTCCCCTGATACAGATTACTCAGCCTCTGCGTTCTGCACATGTAACACTTCTGCTTCACAATATTTACTGTTTGTCCAGGGGTATTAAAAACCTTGCAGCTGCAGGCTGAGCTCTCATATGACTGGTAGTGTGGAATCATTCAGCTGTTGAGTTTGTTGTTTAGTTTGTTAATGTTTTATCTCTCAGGAGGAGCTGCTGCTGCCAGCAGGGATTACTGAAGATAACAGCAGGCTCTTAAGTGTTTCTTACAGTAGGTACACCACTGTAAGATTTAAAATATGTCAGTCATTACGAGACTGCTGGCAGTTGTTCACCAGAAGCTGCACTGGAAGAAGGGCAACTTTAATATGTGAGGTTGATCCTGACCAGTGTTTTCACTCCATGTTACAGCATCAAAGAGAGTTCACGTTTCCGTGTATTTTATTAAAACTAGAATGGGGAAAATCTCTTGTAAGATGTAGGATTTATAACTAATTCTCAGAAACACACTCGATAAGCTGTTCTCTGATCATCTGAATGTGAAATATTGTTCATGCCATTCCACACAAGCCTTTTTGCAGCGTTGCCCTTGCTCTGTGACCTGAGTGTAATCTTAAGAAGCTCTAAAAGCCATTTGTAACCTCTTTGCACCTCATTGGTTTCTTTAAAAGTGGACAGTTTTTGTCTTATTCGTTACATAAATTGAATTATGGTGTAAGGAAGGCCCAGAAAAGAGCTTTTTGCAGAATAATAAGCCTTTCCTTACCAAGTACAAGCACAAACAACAAAACTTCAAGACTTTTCCTGCCCTGTGCGCTCTCTGGTCCATCCTGAATCTATCAGGGAAAACCATGTTAATCTGTGGCGTTAGATCCTGGAAGAACAAACTGAGCATTTATTACAAAGATGTTGTTATTATTACATGACTCACAGTAATATTGGGGCTGTGAAGTTTCACAAAATTGATCATAATCTCATAATATTTGAAAACTGCTACTTACAGAAGATCAAATGATTAACTGTATGCTTTGACCTTATGTGATCTCTTAGTCATGCTGTTGCTGAGTGAGGTTAGTACTCCAGGGTGAGAGTTGCATGAGGTCATTGACCTTTGGTTGCATGTGTGAATTTACAGAAACTCCTAGAGAGTCTTCATCTTTCAAGTTTTATGCAAATCAGATGACTTCATCTGTTACCACAGGGCAGCTTGAGAGAATTTAAACTAGTTCAAAAGTTTGAATTTCAAGACATAATGAATTTTTAAATCTTTTATGACTGAAAACTAAATTTATTGAACTATTTTCATCACACAGCTGACATTTCATTCAGTGTAATTCTGAAGGTGCACTGGGACAGTTCTAATGTAATAGCCCGGATGACAGACACCATAATATCAAATAGCATCGAAACACTCCACCACAAATTCAGATGAATATGCATCCACAGAGGTAGACCTGGGTGAGTTCACAGTTTTTTCTAAAGGTTTTGTGAGGGTGGTGCAAGAAATTCTTCCTGGCTCTTCTTTCACAAAGCATGCTGAGTTAGAGCAGATGGCAGGAAGTCTACGGGTAATTTAGAGTTCCTTCAGCCAACCTGAAGAGAGACTCAAAGAGACACACAACAAACATTTCCAACTCCAGTGGGATAAAAGAAGCTGTTCCCACTTGTTTTCTACGAGCACCAGGACAGTTACCAATAGGGAAGAAACTGGTTGTGCAATTAGCGCGGAGAGTACATGATGTATAGTTCTTGCATCCTGCAACAAACACAAAGAATCACACATACAGTCACAGTTTTCAATAAACAACTCATCTGAGGAGGAGCTTGGGGAACTGTCCATGGTGCTGCCTGTGTTTTCCTTTACCCCAGTCACACTGGATACCACAGTACAAAATCCAATACTTAGTCATTAACACAGCACCAAACTCTAATAATAAGAGTTGTTGTTGTTGTTGTTGTTGTTATTATTATTATTATTATTATTATTATTATTATTATTATTATTTAAAAACGGTTAAAATTATAATTTAGTCAGGCAGCCTCTGAAAAATGTCTTCAGACATTTATCTAACAATGTAATGTTCATTCATTGTGTCTGCATCAATCAGTTATTTTATTCTCTCTGAAAATTGAAGTCAAACTGCACTTGAGGTATTATAAATATACCACTGAATATTTTAATAATGTTCTTTAAACAAACCCACAATCCAAATCAGGCCTTTTGAGATTTCAGAAACAGAAAACATAATAAGAATTAGTGAAAAAAATGAAGGTACAAATGAATAAAATCTGTTTTCTATGTAACACAAATATACAACAATTTGTTAACATTAAAAATACTTAGATACATTAAAACAAATACCATTTTAAAAATACCCACGTACTACTGTGTTGGGGGTATGAATATAAGACCTCTCTCTAACACAGGGAGACAGGCATCTGCACACACACACACACACACACACACACACACACACACACACACACAAACTTACAACTAAAGAATCATAAATCAATCATTTATGCATGAGGTACACTGCAGGAAAACTAATATGTCTGCCTTTTTGTGTGTTTGTTTGTGTTTGTGTGTGTGTGTGTGTGTGTGTGTGTGTCCTGGGACACATTATTTCCAGAAAAGTGTCTCGTGTTCTTGCAAACGATGATGATGTTTTACGTGCTCAGGACCAGCTGGTTGGGGAAGCAGTAGCGTGCCATTTTGAAAAAGGTCAACAGGGACAAAGTCCTCTTATTTATCTACAGTTGGCATCTTCTTTGCTTAATGGCACAATTCATTATTTACACACCATTTATCCTTTATTATTCCCAATCATTTGCGAGAAGATAAAATGCTTTTAGTGTGTTACTTTGCAAAGCAGTTAATTGCAACACAATGTCATTTATTTAAGACTTTTTTTTTCTTTCTCATTTGTCATTAAAATATTTGCTATCATCCAACCATTTTTTGATTACTTTTATGCACTTGTGAGAATATTACAAAAACAAACACTAGCTACCATCAAATATACATTTTGTTTGCAGGGATTTGATTCTGAGTCTCGGATGTGATGTAAACTGATTGTGACTGTTTTTTATTGTTGTTGTTGTTGCTTCCATAGTGATTTGGTAAATGTCCTCTGCTTTTACATTTCCTGGGAAGGATTGGGTTAAAATGGTAAATGGCCTGTATTTGTATAGCGCTTTTCTAGTCCCTAAGGACCCCAAAGCGCTTTACACAACCAGTCATCCACCCATTCACACACACATTCACACACTGGTGATGGCAAGCTACATTGTAGCCACAGCCACCCTGGGGCGCACTGACAGAGGCGAGGCTGCTGGACACTGGCGCCACCGGGCCCTCTGACCACCACCAGTAGGCAACGGGTGAAGTGTCTCGCCCAAGGACACAACGACCGAGACTGTCCAAGCCGGGGCTCGAACCGGCAACCTTCCGATTACAAGGCGAACTCCCAACTCTTGAGCCACGATCCCCCATAAACCATCTACTGTGCTCTCCCGTCTCAAACTATTCAGTGCTCAACAGCGTGCTCATGCATGTCATGCAGTCAGTGTTCTTCAGAGAAGTGACATTCCTCTTCTATTTAAAAAAAACACCAGACGCCTGTCCGTCTCTCTCCCTTTTCTTACCATGCATCCTCTCTTATCTGTAGGCACACTTATGAAATATGTATTTATTAAAGCACAGTGAAGCCTGCTGACTACTGAGGGCTTGATCACACATCAAGCAGCAACTGAACCAGCTGTGTAAAAATAGGGCATTTTTGTCTCTGGTCTGAGAATTGGTGAGCTCAGCTTCAGTCGCTCAGATGACTAAAGAAGTCATTTGGATGAGTGATGAAACGTTTCTCCCACTGAAAACGGTACTTCCAGATAAATGGTATTGAATATGCATGTTCATTATCAATTTAAAGCTTTCTCAAATCATTCTATAAAGCAGAAACAGTTTTTATATGATGAACTTATTCTCTTATCAAATGAAGTGACCAGTGTGGGAAGTCACCGGGTAACATTTTGGGGTTTCTGGTGTATCTGGGTCAAGATTTTCTGATGGTCACTGTGTAAGAATGCAGATCCACTCATCCCTTGTCTTCACTACACTGTCTTCACTGCTTTACTACACATACATTCACACCTGTGGCTGTGGGAATAAACTTTTTTTTCGTTCTGTGATGATGAATGGTCCATTAACAGTGCAAAATTTTAACATACCTTGTGAGTTTAAAAACACTGTGCAATGATAAACGGTGGCGACAAAAGTAGTCCTTCTCTGACTGTATGTTTGCAGTCTTATTCAACAGAAGGCAAACTACACTGTAAAATGATCATTTAACTGAATCAACATTGCTTTCAATCGCAAAAGAAGCTGAACGTTACACACGAGCTTCACCAAATTGGTATTTTCAGTTTTATTATTCCCCTGTAGTTTATCTTCCCTGCTGTTACATGTATTCTCATAAGCACTGGTGACTCGAACAGCCAGAACATGCTAAACCACACTACAGCAAAAAACAAGGCTTCAGTGTTTATTAGGCAACAACAAAGAAGGATGTTTAGCAGGATGGGAAGATGAATTTCTCTTATCTGTTGAATAGCATAGGTAGGGGTGTTATTCTACACAGTAAATGGTTCTATCGACTGAAGGAAAAATCCAATATCCTAAAGGTCACAAATTTAACGCTTGTAAGGGACGAAAAGCAGTGAAGCAAGTCCCACTCTAACTACCTCTTTTAGCGTAGCTTTGGATGATTGAAGCAGACCTAATCTGCTCATTTTAGATTTTATATTTTTATTCTTTGACTCGACATAATATACAGTTAAAAATAATAATAAGTTGCCTCATAATTGGCCTCAGTGCAGTTCTTAATTTCATTCATTGACTGAAATGAACCACTTGAATGCCTTTTTCCTCCCACTTTGAGCCAAGTTTCTCCTGATTGGCTGCCCCTCATAGACAGAAGGTTTAAATAGAAGGTGGATTCAGCTTTTCTGTTCACAGCCAGAACTACATGTCTGAGTTGACCCTATTAGGGACATTAGAGCATTCTGAAGTGTGAACCTTTGGCTCAAATTGATTTCTTTTTTTAAATACATTCCTCAAAAAGCAACAATCAAAGATAATATCATATACCAGCAGGTTACAGTGGAGAAGGTGAAATCATGAACAGCTGAGGTGACAGTGGCTGTGACAGCAGGTGGAGAAAATGAATCAATGGTCTGAATTGATCTTGTTAACTTGAGGCAGTGGTGCGAGACCAATTGCATCACACAGCCCAAAGCTAGGTCAGACAGGAAGTAAGGGAGAGGGAAGAAGATAGAGGAAGGACTGTGGATGATGATGATGATGATGAATGAGGTGAAAGTTTGACTTCATTGAATGTATTGTGAAATAAGTCTCAAGAAGCATATCATCGCCAAAGAAAGGAATCCCAGAAATGCGAAAGACCAAGCAAAATAACTACGCTGAATAAGTGTTTGATTCCCGAAACTGGAGGCAGGAGGGGTAAGCCCTATTTATAGATGCTGAGTCGATATCCTGTTTGTCTTGGCAGAGATCAGAGAGGCGTTTAAGGTGCTGGATCGTGATGGAAACGGGTTCATTTCCAAACAGGAGCTGGGCATGGCCATGCGGTCTCTGGGTTACATGCCCAGTGAGGTGGAGCTGGCCATTATCATGCAGAGACTAGACATGGATGGTGAGTCACATGTACACACACACACATGTAAAAATGCTCTGTGCAGTGCAGAATGGGATCCTCCCTCATGTGTTGCATAATAAAAATGTACACACCGTCAGTTTTTATTGTCTTATCAACGGGTAACTTCACAAATATCTACGGTAAACTGCAATGTTTCTCTGTTCACTCTTTAGGCTTCAGATGCACTGATTACATCTCCCACCGTCTCATGCATAAAACATTTATTCATGCCTGCATGACTTTGTACTATTCTTGTTTTCAGCTACTTGCTTTATCCTCTTGACACATTGAATTATCAAAGTGAAATTGATGCCCAAGGAGAGCAAAGTAAATGAAGAAATTTGGAGATTAATCAAAAGTATGCATGCGTGAGATGGGCATAGTTTTTGTCGGTTAGGTGGGTTTTCACAATGGTTGCCCAGCAAGTACAGTTTGTATAATGTCATTGTAGTTCCTTCATAACTTGACAGTCTGGTGTGTGAAAATACATTTAAAAAATGCATTATAACAACAACATGTATAAGATTCTTGCAACATAAAGAAATTAGCTGAGTTTTATTTCTGCAGCACTGTCCTCACCTGAGACATTTGAACTTTTTTGTCCTCAGAGAGAACACTCTCAGCACCAAGAAAATACAAACTTAAGCTTTCTCTTCTTTTGCACAGAGCATTTGTGCCAATACGGTCGTCTGCGTTAACTGTGACTGACATTTAATAAAGGGTAGACTCTTAAAATTATATAAGACTGGGATGGGAAAATGCAATATGCAAATGTCAGATTGCTGAAAAAATATTCACATTTTTCATGTTTCTATCAGAGGCTTTGATAAGTGCTTTTCAGTCTCAGAAAGAGTGGAATACTATAAATGTTCAAGGCTGAATATTAAAGTTTAAGAAGTTAGACTGCCTTTATGCTTCTGACTCATCCACCACAGAATCCCCAGAGACCCTAACTGCTGCTGTGCCTCAGGGCCGGATCTTGTTG
Source organism: Haplochromis burtoni (assembly GCF_018398535.1). NCBI lineage: Eukaryota > Metazoa > Chordata > Actinopteri > Cichliformes > Cichlidae > Haplochromis > Haplochromis burtoni. Next base: position 236,819 of record NW_024582514.1, read on the forward strand.
CATCGTCTGCCGCAACCAGAAGTTGAGGTTACTTTTGTCACAGCAGCTTTTGTCACCAACATCCAGAGCTGTTTGTTTATTTATTCCCTTTCTTGTCATTTATCTTAGTGTATTGAATCTAAGTTTGCTGTGGTTTCAAAAACCTATTTTAATCAACTAGGTCAATTTGTTTGTATCGATAAATGTCTTTAGCAAAATACTGGGGATTTTTCTTTATTTGGGCAACATTGAATGCTGGAGCTGGCTGAATACAGAGTCAGGATACAGTCTAATTTTGAAAATGAACATAGAATAAGGTAACTCGGATCAAAAATGAGATGGCACTAATGCAGGAGGCCAGTAGGAGGTAGGTTGTGTTTCCAAATAGGCTTAAAACATGGAACTGTGGAGTACTGGGAGCTTAACTGGAAATGTTATGGGTATTGTCATCTGCCAACACACACATCAAATCCTCCATGAGCTAAATGACCTCAAAGAAACACACAGTGCACAAACAAATATAAGAAAAGAATTCAGCACATGTTGTTTGAAAGAAATTATTTTGCAATTCAGCAATTCTCTTCTCGTGTGTATGTCCAGCAATGTATTGATGAAGAGTGTCAAGGGGGCGCTGAATGAGGGAGAGTAAGGGTATTAGCAGATGAGTGGGAATGGATGATGGTGATTGTATCCTGGCCAGGTGGGCAGCTGTGAGGCTCTTTCACAGCCATTGATTCTTTGCCCAGCTGCCAACTCCAGCTGATCTCCAGAAGATACTGATCGGTTATGTGTTCTGCTTCTCTCTTCTGCCAAACCAATCCATGTGATAGTTGCTGAGCTCTGTTTGCCCTTCGTGCAGAGGTGTGACTCCTCTTCTTTGTTCCTAATCACAGCATTGCACCAGTCTTTGTTGTTCACTCAGATTACACTTGTTCTTTGTTGTACTGATAATGGTCATGTCTTCAATCTGTAAATTCTGAATACCAACATTTGCTTTTATTCCCTCCTGTCATTTGCCTGATTTGTTATCTTGACAGTGAGCAGGATTCTGCATATTTCTTTAATAATTCATTGTTCTGTTTCCAGCTGAAATGAAATGCTTGGTTGTGACATAACACAGGAAGAAACTGTTCAAAAGCAGGTGGCTTGGGCTATGACAGACACAGAAAGTGACTCAGTGACTTTGTGCATAATGTTCAGCTGTCAGAAACTGCGGATACATCAAAATGGGAGCTGAGATGCAACTGTGGTGTTTTAGGGAAGAGTGAATTACCCTGTACTGTGGTTTGTTTGTTTTTCTTTGAGGCTTTGTGCATGTTTGGTACAGCATCGAGGAATAATTTAAACAGTAGTAATTATCAAATTGGACAATCAACATGGCTTGTTGTCAGTCAGTTTGCACACGAGTTTTTATCTGGTTTATCTTCTGTAATGGAAATAAAAACTTTGGGTGCTACTAAAACAACTGAACTAATGAATGTGTTAATGCACGTTGTAGAAGTATTCATGCACACAGGCTTGGAATTACATAAACCGATACAACAATGTAGCAAGAAGCAAACTGAACACATTGTTTCCCAGAGGAGCTGCCTTCCTGACAGCACCACTGGGGAGAAACAGCTTCTTAGAAGTGGAGGGAATAAAATGTGCAACACTGGGGTAAACTATTTAATGCTCGCTGTAGTAATATGCACATAATTCAGCGGATTTTGTGTGTATTGCTAAATACTGAGATTGTTCATAGTTATGTAAGTTATGTGGCGGGGCTTGATCAAACTTGTTTGTCCAGTACATCCCACAGATGCATGATTGGATTGAGCCTGGGAAAATTTTGAGGCCAAGTCAACACCTGAAACTCACTTTTGTGCTCCTCAAACCATTTCTGAAGCACTTTTCCTTTGTGGCAGGGCACATCATCCTGCTGAAAGAGGCCATAGCCTTTAGGGCAGGGGTGGGCAATTCCAGGCCTCGAGGGCCAGCGTCCTGCAGGTTTTAGATCTCACCCTGGGTCTACACACCTGAATAAAATGATTAGTTCATTACCAGCCTCTGGAGAACTGCAAGACATGTTGAGGAGGTAATTTAGCCATTTGAATCAGCTGTGTTGGATCAAGGACACATCTAAAACCTGCAGGACACCGGCCCTTGAGGCCTGGAGTTGCCCACCCCTGCTTTAGGGAATACCGTTCCCATGAAAGGATGTGCATTGCCTGCAACAATGTAGGTGGTAGATGTCAAAGTAACATTCATATTCAACATAAATGGCAGAAGCCAGAGTTTCCCAGCAGAACAATCCCCAAAGCAGCACACTGCCTCGGTTGGCTTGCCTTCCTCTTATAGTGCATTTTAGTAGCAGGTATTCCCCAGGTAAGTACCCGACCAGCCACATGATGTGAAAGAAAACAAGATTCTTCAGACAAGGCAATCTTTTCCATTGCTCCATGGTCCAGTTCTGATCCTCACATGCCCATTGTTGGTGCTTTTGGCAGCTGACAGGGGTCAGCCTGCCTGCAGCTATGCAGTCTCATCCAAACTGTAATACATTGTGTATTCTGACACCTTCCTATCAGAACCAGCATTAACTTTTTCAACAATCTGAACAACGGTAACTCGTCCGTTAGATCGGACCACACAGGCCAGCCTTTGCTCCCCACATGCATCAGAGAGCCTTGGTTGCCCATGACCCTGTCTCTGGTTCCCCACTGAACCACTTTTGATATAAATGCTGACCACTGCAAACTGGGAACACTCCACAAAAACTGCAGTTTTGGAGATGCTCTGATCCATTTGTCTAACATTCACAATTTGGCCTGTGTTTAGACTCACTCAGATTGCTTGCCTTTTTCCCCCCTGCTTCTAAGACATGAACTCTGAGGGCAAAACATTCACATGCTTCCTAATATAACCCACCTGTTAACAAGAGCCATGATAAAGAGACATCTTTTGTTATTGTTTTAGTGGTCACAATGTTATGCCTGATCTGTGTATATATTATCTCCTATTGTCCTTTGTCATGTCATCCCTCTTTGCGGTTTGTTTCCTTGCCCTGTGTGTTATGATTTTTGTACATTTTGGATTCCCTGCTCTGTGAATTGGATTACCTGTGAGTGATCAGCATTAAAGGTGGATTTTGAGTTTATTTTCTGTCTGCCAAGTTCTGCATTTGGGTCCACGATCTGCCTTCCATGCAGCAAATCCTTAAGAGTCACTTTAACTCACTTTTTAGTTGATGGGTTTCTGAGGAGCTGTCAAAAGAGAGCGGAAAGTTTTAAAAATGTTCAATTTTTGGCATGACAGACAAATTGAGCAAACACAGAGAGGCAAAGATTTCAGTGACAAATTAATTTAAACCACATTTCTCAAAGATATCAGTCAAAAAAGAAAAGTTACCACCTATGTTCAGTAGTTTAGGCGTACTAGTTGAAAGTAGTAGGGGGAGGATTTTGGATTATTCCATAAGGTTTAATGTTTGTAGGTGTTATGGTTTGTGTGTTTAACAGTGTCTGTCCTACTTGGACCTCAAATAAAATTGACACAATCGTACGGGCATCTCAGGGCATCTCACATGGCCCCAAATGCCTTCAACAGCTAATTAACAGCTGACACAACCATTTAATGCAAGTTATTCCCCAGCTTACATTCTCCTTTTTCCTTTTTTATCACATTCTTTTACTATTTACAGCATTAAAAAGAAAATAACCTTCTAAAAAAAGAAAATAAAGGAAAACTTTTATTTTAATTCTTTAAGCCCATCAGTTCGTTCCAGTAAATGCAGACTGTCACTCCTGGGAAAGCAGGTGGCTGAGTGGAGTGCTATTTTAGTCATTACTTCAGAGCTACTTTAGAATTATTCATTCTGAAGCGGTTTCCTTCATGCCCCCATGCTTTGTGAGGAGCTTCTTCATATTCCCTAGAGCAGAAAATATCCTAGGATTGCCGCAAACAGGTATTTAACTCGCTGATCATTCGTTCATTCATTTATTTTTTTCTGCCCACTTGATTTCCACTCTGGACCTCCAGGGGGGCTGCAGCCTCTGCAGTGCAGAGTGCACCTTGTGTGGGAGGTGCATGTTACAATATGGCATATGGAGTATTATGATTCATCTTTGGTATTGGTGGTGGTGTCTTTTTTCCTGAGATGCTTTAGTCTTACCTAGTATAAAAACAATAGTGGCGCTTTAAACAACTTCCCATAACATGTGTGTATACTAGTCTGTTCTAAATGTATGCATGATTGTTTTTCATCCTGTCTTACCTTGAACCCTTTCACCCAGTCCACCTTCACCTCTACTGTCATCCATCCATCTTCCAAGCTTGACATCCTCGAATCCTGATGTTGCTTCATCTGGCCTGTAGCCCTGCATTTGCCCTGCTGAATATGTATGGGCAGAAGTCAATGACATGTTACTGTGCCAAGCATCCTCCAGAGTGGGTGTCGCTATTGAAGGGAGTGGTAGGGGCAGATAGAGGCGTCCTGCATCAGTAACTTTCCACTGACAAGGCCCAATACTCATCTGCACATAAAGCAGGAGCAGGTGGGAAGAAGAGAGAAGAGCAATTAGTTTACAACAGTGACAGAGAAACACAGGACACAAAAAAGAAAAGAAAGACAAACTAGGTTTTGAAAGACCAAAGATGACAAAGAATTCAACGTGTTTTGTTGTTCAAAATCAACTTTCTCTTTATTTAGGTTTTATGTCATGCCTTTGTTCAATAGGACTGAATTCAGAGTGTGTCTGTGAGCAAATTTATTTGAAATCCGGAGACTGCAATTCTCTATGGGATTTGGTGATTTTGTTTCCAACTCATCTCATTTTTCACAATTCCCATGACCTATAATGTGCAGCAACTATTGTCAGTGTAGGTTTGGGTCATTTAAACACTGAAACTATGAAACCGGGCAAACGCTACAGAGGGAAGATAATCAAACCCTGCTGGGGGTTTCATTATATAAGACAAAAAAGGCTATACATTTAAGGGCATTCAGCTGGATCAATATAAAACTCTGATCTGTTTGTTTGAATTGTTCCCGTCTTCAAAGTTTTGATGCTTTGTTCTGGCAGTAGCTGTAACAACTATCAGCAGGCATCTGAGATCAGTGCTGCTGGAATTGATGTTCACTGCAGGACTCCATGTTTTGAGTGATGAAGTAGCTGCAAACTTTGATCTGCTCCACAGTCTGCATTATAGATCTAGTCAGAACTCAGTTTTTTTTCTTATGTCTCATCTCAATAGTAAATGTCATATTGAACTGTGTTATTTGAAGCATGCTGGCTCAAATAATATAGGGCGAAGACAGCGCAGCATCCAGAATTCTGTTTATGGTGGAACAACACTTTCTCCCACACATTGTAGAAACCTTTTGAATCCCCAGAGGCCTCAAGACTGTCTATACATTCACTTTTTTCCAAGAGGCCAGTCAAACTGGCCACATTCTTAATAATGCATAAATTAACTTTGTATTTAAACTGTAAAAACTGCACCCTCCACATGCTTTTTAATGAAAAGGAAGTTGCTGCATAGATCAAAATTTATTTTTTCTACCAGGCTGTAAATATGTGTATTTGTCCTTGATGTAAATATGTAAAAATTATGTATGTTTCTGTTCTGTGTCTTGTGTACTGTTAGTTTGTATATGTGTCTTCTTGCTGCTGTTACACCCAAATTTCCCCTTGTGGGACAATTAAAGGATTATTCTATTCTATTCTATTCTATTCTATTCTATTCTATTCTACTATATCTGCCACAAGTGGCCATTAGATGAACTGCACTTGATTTTTCAGCTCCACAGGTTCCTGCTTACTAATAACTGCTTTCCTTTGTGCATCTGCAGCTCACAGAAGAAAAAGAAATCACATTATAGGATAGAAAACAACTAACGATGATGGATTTTATTATTGGGAAAATTTTTAGATGTTTGTTAGATGACAAATGCCATGAGTGCTTCGTCATTGATCAACAATCTGTCCTCTCTTTCACCATCAGGGGACGGGCAGGTTGATTTTGAGGAGTTCATGACGATTCTTGGTCCCAAGCTCCTCTCATCTGAAACAAGAGAAGGCTTTCTGGGCAGCACAATCGATACCATCTTCTGGCAGGTAAATCTTGATTCTCTTTTACCTTTATTCTCTGTCACACATCTGTTTTGTTACCACTTCTGAGTCATGAAATGAACTGGATGTGATGATGAGACAGATGCTATATGTCTGAGCTGAAATATAAATGCAGCATCATTCTTCTACATCTTTGTTTTAACTGAAAACCAAGGAGCAGGATTTTTAAATCTCTTTACAAAAACAAAGCTGCATGTTGGTCCAGGAATGCTGTCCTCAGTCTACTGTTCTCAGCCTCCTGTTATGTTGCGGGTCAGATTGACCCAGAACAGAAGAGATGTCACATGTCATCTGCATCACTAAAGGAAACGGAAAAAAAAAAATCTAAATTATACAAGAAAATTGTAAAATAATCAATGCCAGGGTGTCTGACACTTTTGGATGAGTAAACATGCACCGGGTCAAATTGACCCAGGAACATAATTGGTGTTCCTGGAAACCAACATAACAGGCGGGTTAAAAAGTGTGGTCGAGTTTGTCTGGTTTCCTCTAGATCTCTCACATTACATTACATGATTGGTTACTACATCATTACGGTGCAAATGATGACCAACTGAAAAGGTACATTTTAATTTTAGTATTAAAGAATTAAAAAATAACAAAACACCAATGCCAAATTAACCTAATTACACTAATTAACTGTACTATGAAAGCAAAATAGAGCTCATATATATTCTACATCTTTAATGAAGCTGTGCAGAGTTTTAATTAGTTTTGCTCTTACGCAATCAACTCTGTGAATATATTTTAGATTTTATGTTCCCGAAAAAGAATATTTGTGTTAAAGTGACGACATCCTGGAGCAGCTAAATTGTGATGTGTCTTCTGTGCACTAATGGATTCTGCAGTGAAATACAGTCTTCTGAATTTAACTCCATTTCCAGATTTTTTCAATCCTTTTTTGAAGGGCAGTGCAAATATATATCCATCCATCTATCCATCCATTCCCGCTTATCCTTTTCAGGGTCGCGGGGGGCGCTGGAGCCTATCCCAGCTGTCATAGGGCGAGAGGCGGGATACACCCTGGACAGGTCACCAGTCTGTCGCAGGGCTGCAAATATATATATATATTATATATACTGATCTCCGTTGAGTTGTACTGTGACCGACTCACAGCATAAAGGGGTTTCAGAATCTGAGAACAGTAGTAAAAAATGTCTGTTTAAAATAGTTTTGCTTTGAGTGAGCTAGAGTGTTTAACACACACAGACACACAATAGAATGGAGGACAGAGCCTGAATGGGCATGTAGACAAATCTGGTATGTGTGAGAGAAAGAGCAGAGCATTTGGCACTGATAGTAACACTTGGCAAGCCTGCCCCCCTGATGTAATCATCAGCTTGACCCAGGCTTTTTCTCAGGGGAATGAGCTTGTGGTTTACACCGTGAGGACACAAGTCTTTAGAGGTATGAGTGCAGGACGGCAAATGTACTGCCAGCCACATTTGGCCGATGCAGTGACCTTGGCTTGTAAAGAAGAGCGGTTGGCTTGAAACAGTTTGTTTCATTTTTTTTTTTTTTCAACCCCTCAAGTAAAACTGGTTGTGGTTTACGGTTTGTTACTCCTGCACTAATAAACCCACATTTCAAGTCAAGACGAATGCCCAGACGCAGAAATCAAACACCTCATCAAATGTGTGGAGCACATTCAGAGGGAAAATGCACTGCAGACCATCTTTTATCATAATTATTTCTTCACTCACCTCACAGATAATTACTTGCTTGAGACATTACAATTTTGTGCCTAGTTTATTTTATTGTTAATAGTGTATAACTGAGCCTTATTCAAAGAATTTGCTTCAGTGTTCCTCTTTGAATACATAAGTGTTTTTTTTCCTAATTATTAGAATATTGGAGTAGATGTTGAATTTTTTACCTTGCATCCTAGTACCAGGGTGTTAAAAGTGATTTTTATGAAATATCTCAATAAATGTTGCATCCACTCTGCAGACAGTAACATGCAGTGTTTTGTGTTTGGTGGGACAATTGAAAAATGAAAATGATCTTAGCAATGCAAGTATGCATGGAGAAAAATAACACTATCGGCTCAAAAGCCTTCCCATCAGTTCAGCAGACGCTGAATAAACCATCAGCTGAGACAACTCATGCTGCTGGCTCATTATGTCCCACTCATTAAGATTCAGAATCAGCACTTCAAATCAACAGCTCTTACATGCTTAGAAAAATGCAATTCCTTTGTGGTCATAAACAACAGGATAAAAAAATATATCACATTCATTTAAAAAAGAAGAAAGAGAGAGAGAGAGAGAGACAGGGAGACAGTAGAAATGTTTTTTTTCCTTCTTGCTGACAATGATGCTTAATGCATTATAGTTTTACTCGCTGAAGATGCACAATTCAGTGCCATTAACAGGAAAGAAACATAATGACTATGTGAAATGCGAAAGATGTGGTAGAGATAAACCAAGAGCACATTATGAGTGTTTGTTGGTTTTTACTGCAGTAAAAATAGGCTGTTGAAGAAAATAACATCTGTTGTTTCAGCCCAACCATATTTCAATAGAAGTTGTTGGAGACAAAACAAATGCTAAGGAGAGTTGGTGTCAGATATAAACTGTAATCTTTAGTTCCAAATTAATGCTAGCTGTGATTTGCATCGGGCGTAATGTGCAAATCGTCAGAGAATGCAAAGTTTTTAGCCATAATAAGCTTTTTAGTTGAATTCCATCCATATTTTTTACCTAACTAGAATTGCAGGATGTTGGAGTCAGTCCTAGCTGGGCGACGAGCAGGGTACAGCCTGAACATGTGTAATACAAAGACGCTGACAGCTGTTCACACCAACAGCTAATTTAGAATCAACCTAATATGTTTTCAGACACGTGAGAACATGCAAACTCTACACAGCGGACCAAGAGGTACAAACCCATGGTATAAAATGACATTGCTAACCATTTCATTATGGTGCCAAGGTAAAGACCTTAAAATATTATGCAGCACAACCCAGTCTGGCAGAACCAGACTGAGGGAAGATGGTTAAGGTCTACAAAAACTAGAATGATAGGGAAGTCAAGAGAGGAGAGCAAAGACTAAAAAAAGAAGTAATAATAAAACAAATAAATGATATAGTAAGTCAGTCAGCTAATATGTAATTTTTATTTTCCCCATAATGGTAACTTAGAGAAACTGGCACAAGTATAGTTCAGGAAACAACAAAGTAAATATAATACTCCACTACATTAGGAAACGGTATACTGTATGTGCAAAGTTGGGCTTCAATAATGACATTCATAATTCTCATCATGACGTAAAACATTTAAAATTTTCAGTAGCTTTTAAAACCGTTGAATATATAACAGTTAAGAATAATTTCAATGATATAGACTCACAGCTGCAGATTTGTCAGTTTTATATCCATGAGGCAGATTCCCCAAAGCTCTGTTGAATGGAGATCTGTAGAGGTCATCTAAGTACATGGAGCTCATGCAGAAGAAACCAGTAGGAGGTGATTCGAGCTTTGTGACATGGTCCGCTAGTTTGCTAGAAGCAATGATCAGATTGGTACACTGTGGTCACAAAGGGATAGTTAGGTTTCACCATTTAAACGATGCTCACATGGTACCAAGGGGCCTAAAGTGCCAAGAAAATACCCCCCACACCAGTAGACCATCAACAGGATGAACCGCTAATAATAGACAGGATGGAGCCATGCATTCATGTTGCTCATACTAAATTCTGAGGCTATCCTCTTAATGTTGCAGAATAGCTCGAGACCCATCAGACCAGAGACCGTTCAAGCCCATCTGCTTGAGGGTTCAACATGTTGTGTGTTCAGAGACATACCGTGGTTGTAATAAATGGTTATTTAAGTTGCTGTTGCCTTCCTATCATCTCAAAGCATTTTCACCCAGAGAACTGCCACTGTCTGGATAATTCCTTTACCTCATTCACTATAAACTCTGCACATGGTTGTGCAGGAAAATGCCAACAGATCAGGAGCTTCTGAAATAATCAGACCAGCCTGTCTGTCAACAACAAGGATGTTATGCTTACCTTTCTTACCATTCTGATGTTCCGTTTTACATACTTGCACTGACCATGTCTACATGCCTAAATGAACTGAGTTGCTATCCTGTGATTGGCTCCTTAGACATTTGCAGAGAGTTAAGAGCCGTTGAAGAGAGGTACATAACAAAGGGGCTGGTGAGTGTAAGTTCAGGTATAACAGTGATGTCTGCAACTGAATAGAAATCTTTAAAATCTTTAGAATATAGTATGTAGTCCCATGGACTGGATCTGAGGAGTCAAGAAATTTGTTCTGCCTTTACAACCAAATAAAGCAGTCTCTGGCTGTATAGTATATGCTTACTATATGTTTCCCAGAACCTTTCCCAGACATGCTTTATATAACTTTTTATAATTATGCTTATAATTATTAGAATTAACATCCTTCAAATCTTGAACTTTACATTGATTTGACACATCTTAATAATTTGCTTTGATGGAAGCAATATATTCAATAATCGTGACAAGGAAACAACGTGCACAATACTGATAATATTTTCGCTGTAGGCGTTTTGTGCAACACTTAAAAAAATTCAGTTTTCAAAGCATTTTACGGGGTACACTTTCCTTCTTTGCCAGCATTTGTTTTCTGTGCTCGTCCATCAGAGCAGAGCGGGATTCGTTCAGCAGGAGTGTGACACAAGCACACCCTGCACTCAAATGAACCTTATATTTAGTTGTGGTTCAGTCCTTTTGAACCCTGAGAGTAGCTCTGTTCTTGACTTGGAAGAGAGATTTTTTCATTCCAGCGATATCAAGCAAAGTGTCACATCCTCACCAGCTGGGGTGATGGGATAATGATTCACTCGCTGTCACACACTCACTTTCCTACTCACCCGTATCTGCTCCTGAACAGTTTGTTAATGTATCTAATTATCCCATTGGATAATTATGAGCTTGTATTTTAACAACTGCAAACATTAAAGTTTTTTTTTAAGTCAGCAGCAGCAGCAGCCTGATTAACAAGACAAACGAATAGTAAACAAAACAATGAACATTCGAAAAATCGTTTTTCAATGCCTGCTTGATTGAGATCAACATTATTTTAAATTTTCATTTTTCATGTGCAAGCACTTAATTCCTTCAACTGAAAATTACTGAAGATGTATGGAATACTTGTTATATAAGATCAAAGCTCCCCTGCACTTTTAATTGCAGGTCAGTGTACCTTGCATTGTGCTAATTAATCCCTGAGTAGGATGGTGACTCATCAGTGAGAATAGTAGAAATGGAGATCATATAAGTTGTGAAGATAATGAGTCAGAGGTCAGATCTGGTCAAACGCAGTGTGTTTCCTCTTTGTGCGCTTGAGATTTATCAGTTTTTAATTAGTGAACTTCAAGGTAATAGTGTGTACCTTTTCAAGGATCATAAAGGTACAATAAAACTTACTTATTTAAGATAAGATAAGATAAGATAACTCTTTATTGTCATTGCACAGTCATACATAGTACAGTAGTACAATGAAATTGGAAAAACTGTCCTACGTCGGCACTACATATA
>NW_024582514.1:249652-251700 GCF_018398535.1 Haplochromis burtoni
AAACTATACCAATAGCCTTTCTCAGAAGTAAAACTGGCAGCCAGGAGAAATGAGTGACCAGGTTTCCTGTACCTCTTTGACAGGACACCAGGGGTTTTCTTATTTTAGAGCTATTTACCCTATAATTACCCCATGTGCTGCACACCCACTTTAAATAAGAAAAAAAAATACACCAACAAAGTTTGGCTGTTATTGTTTAGCTTTCTGGCATGTAATTTGTTTCTTTCTTTCATTTATGATGATTTCTTTATTTTTTCTTAAAGGTAATAAGATAATGTTTTTTTCCTTATCACGTTGATTTATTATGGGCTGTTTCCTTTAAGCTTAGAGACAAAGTCATTTAGTCCAGTCAAGAAACCGAAGTAGCTCCAGTGTTGTTCTTGTTATTTGGTTGATGCTAACTGACCGTGTGTTAAAGTCATATTTGTATACAATGTAACTCCACAGAACCAACTTGTAGTGCCTAATGTGAATACAAGTGTTAATGTAATCAGTGTTATTTCAATAGAATAGATCTTTATAAGTTTTATTTGTCGATCTTTTTTCTACTTTTAAAGACAAAGAGACAATACACATAAAAACTAGTTTTATGTGGTAATGCTAAATATAGCAGACCCTGATTTGGGTCTTTTTTTGTTTATTTTAAACCAATATGTGTCAGAGTGCCTTTGGGTGCTTTAACCCTGTGATAAAATATTACATCCCGCAAAAATGTCAGCTAATCTTCCCTGAAAGTTATTTTTGATGGAGAGACTTTAGTGTTGGTTTCTCTGAGGTGTAGCATGGTTTGCAGAGCAAATGTCAGGAGGAAGCAGTGCACAGCAGAGAGGTGTGAGGAGCAGTCAGTCTAACGAACAGGTATTCACCTCCAGGTCATGAGGACTCCTCAAATGAACTGAAGCGTGAGAGGACTTTGCTTTTTTTTTTTAGGCTGCATGTTGATCAGAAAACAAACCGCAGCCTGGACTGTAAAGTGTTGTTTACATGTTAGAACTGTTGGGCAAAAAATTTGTACCTGGTGATTTTTTAGACCTTAACTAAAAATTACTTTTAAACTACCACAAGTTAACAACTGTAAGTTGCTATGCACTGCTGTTCCTTCTTTCTAGATATGAGTGAGCTTGAAAGAGCAGTTAAAAGGATGCTGGGTTCTGAAACATAATCTGTTTCTCAATAGTGCAAAAGCTGTTCCTCTTTCTCAGCAATATAGGCCTCTGGCATTTTGTTACACGTGACCAAATAATCCTTTATTATTAAAATGCAAAATGTTACAGTTGGCACGTTCCATAACACATTATCAGAAGTGCTTTTTAATGCAAGTCTACCAGTCATGTTAAAGTCATGGTGAAGAATCCAACTCCGGACATTTAGACATGTGGCCTGTCTGGCTTGTAAATGGAGATTTTCGCCTTAAATCAGATCCATTAATCATCTTTTTTTTTCTCCCCTTGGCGCCAGGGCACAATCTTGGATTTATAATGACTTTAGAAAATCATCTGTGATGAATAATATGCATGTCACAATGATTTTTCTTGAGACATTTTAGATTAGGTTAATATTTGTGTTGGCCCCTGCAAAGTTACCCTGGAAGTGAAAGTCGGCCATGAGCGCTGTAATTGTTTCTGTGCTATGGTTGTCTCTGTGGTGTATGTAAAGATCATATGCAATATCATATAATAGGCTTATTCCAAATGTGATGTCCAGGTCAATTTCATTTATCAATTGGGACGGTCAAATTCTTATTACAAACTTTTATTGCATTGAATACAGTGGCTTGCAAAAGTATTCAGCCCCCTTGAACTTTTCCACATTTTGTCACATTACAGCCACAAACATGAATCAATTTTATTGGAATTCCACATGAAAGACCAACACAAAGTGGTGCACACGAGAGAAGTGGAACGAAAATCATACGTTTCCAAACATTTTTTACAAATAAATAACTGCAAAGTGGGGTGTGTGTAATTCAATACTTTGTAGAACCACCTTTTGCTGCAATTACAGCTGCCAGTCTTTTAGGGTCTGTCTCTACCAGCTTTGCACATCTA
>NW_024582514.1:252949-276545 GCF_018398535.1 Haplochromis burtoni
GGAAAAGTTCAAGGGGGCCGAATACTTTTGCAAGTCACTGTATTCCTATCATATATTAAAATATATTTTTAACAGTATTAGTGGTTTTATGTTTTTTATTCAGTTCCCCTTTGTTTTGTTTTTCCATCTAGCTTTTGCAATAAAAGAAAATGGTTGCAGTTTTCAGCAAAGTGGCATCATAATTTAATCAAAATCTTGTTTTTGAGACTGGCTAAATCTGCTGGTGCTCTAATCTGCCTGCTTTACTTTCTGATAATGCTCTGCATCTGCTAAATGGGTCCGTTATGGACCAATGGGCTTGTTGAATGTTTCAACAAGCCCATTTGCTGCTGATTAGTTAGTAAAAATAATATCCAAAAACATCCGAGCCTTTGAAAGATTTCTGCAGGTACCCACCAAAAGGGAATGGTTTGTAGGAATGTTTTTGAGGCTTTTCTCCTGCCTCAGATTGTTGTGTAAGTGTTCTGTCAGATAGTGCTAACAACACAACAACCACTCACAGCAAAGCATCCGTCCACATGACATTTCTTTTCTGTTATTTATCTGGTCATACACTGCTTACACATGTCTGTGGTTTTGTTGTTGAAGTTAAATGTTTAACATAAACCTCTGCTGTACTTGACTTTAGCTTGACTTCCTGTGCCCATGCAGGTAGAGCCTTCAATAATATCCATGCCTTACAGCAGGCTTGAACTGATTCAGGATCAGCGTTTGAATTTGCCAAATAGATACATTTGATAAATGTCCTCAATCATTTTCTTTTTTCTTTCTCATTCATTGCAATGATTAGTTATAATTCCAAGTTTCTCAGATTGCCTTGCTAAATTACTGAAATTTAAATAAGATGTCTGCTGATGAAGAACTGCTGACTGTCAGATGTCCTGCTCCAGGCAGGTAGTATGAGAAGAGCCAGCACTTCTCTAACAAGCAGCTGCTGGGTGCTTGATAGATTCAAGGCCAACGTGCAGGATGTAAACAAACTCTAAGGGCGTTCACTTACCGGCTGGGAAGGCTGAGACGAGCGAAAAATCACTTTCCCTCGCCAGGCATGGCCTTGAATGGCAATGAAGGTGGCACAGAGACACAGCGTTACAGACAGCTAATCAACACCCACACGTGTGCACACGCATGCACATGTTCTCTGTTTCGTTCCATATGCCTAATCATCCTCCTTCCAGCAGTCTGATCTACTCTAATGTGATCCTCCTCACATTAAAGCACAGAGGTTGGGGGGTGAATTATAGAGGATTATCAAAGTGAAAATGACTCAATTTGTCTCTGTCGCACCATGTCTTAAAGTGCTATCATGCATCAAGAAGGGCATTACTTTTGATCCCTGGCCAGAATCTTTTCCTTGAGGCCGTCAGTGCCTTTGCGAGACAGAAATGTATTTTCACGATGACCTCCACCTGAGTTTTCAATGCTGACTTTGAATGAGAGCAAGCAGTAATCTCTTCATGCTTAAAAAAGAACCAGTTTTGTAGTACCAAAAACTGTAGTTCTTCAAGTCAAACCCTTCAGTGTTACCAAGAACAACTTCAGCCATGAAAATGGCATCTTTAGAGCCTAAATGGTTTTATCTCCATGTGAAATTTCCCTCTTTGTGACCATTTTTATTCTTTTGAGCCTTAAAGCTTTGGGCGTGGTCATTGTGATTGACAGGTACACCATTACAGGTTGCTGTAGCCAATCACAGTGGCTCCACTTCCTGAATAATAATAGTAAAAATAATAATAATAAAACATAGAATTAGTGCTTCACAGTTTGAATAATTCAATTTCAATTCAATTCAATTTAATTTAAACAGCGCCAAATCACAACAACAGTCATCCTCAAGGCGCTTTATATTGTAAGGTAGACCCTACAATAATAGATACAGAGAAAAACCCAACAATCATATGACCCCCTATGAGCAAGCACTTTGGCAACAGTGGGAAGGAAAAACTCCCTTTTAACAGGAAGAAACCTCCAGCAGAACCAGGCTCAGGAGGGGCGGGGCCATCTGCCACGACTGGTTGGGGAGAGAGACAGAAGATGGGAGAAAAGACACGCTGTGGAAGCGAGCCAGAGATTAATAACAGGTATACAAGTAATAAAAGCTACACATTAAAGATAAGTGTATGCAACAAACATATACACACACATAATCAACCACATGGCCTCACATTCATTCCAAAATACACATACACACAACTGAACTGAACCTTTCAACTGTCTTTGGGCTGTCGGTGCCTTTTAGTGTTTTTTAATTACCTGATAATTTGCTGACTTCTTTTTTGGGCTGTAAGCTACACATCAGTGTTCCAATTATGGTTTGTGTTATTTTAGTCTGCTACTTGGCACTTATTAGCAGGTATTAGTGTCTGTGTGATCCAGTTATATGGTCTTTGGATGCCGCTTATTAACCAAGTGTTAATAAGTTAGCACTCCATCTTCATTTCTAAAATTGTCACATCCGTCTCCTAAGGACAACAGAATGCATCATGTCAGAGGGGCTGCTTCCATCTGTAGTTGGCACATTGGTTTTATTGTTTGTTGGCCGTTTTCATTTTTCTTTTTACGTAATCTTTGGGAACGCTGACACTTTTCTCGAGACACCTCACCTCATGTTGCTATTGATTATAAAGTGGCAGGTTGCAGTAGGATTATGACTTTATTTATTGGTTAACAGAAATATATAACATAGAATACGCTGTATCAGTACGACCATTAATCGTAGTAAAACTTTAAAGCCTTAAACTTACTGTATCTACATCCTTGCTGTTCGTGATGAACACTATATTGCTACTGTACTGTTGAGTCAGGCTGATAACTTTTCTTCTCTTAGCTCTGAAACAAGAAAGCTGCTGTTTGAAGTTTTGCTGCTCGTGGAAAAGCAGCAGCAAGCACCCTCAGGCCTCCTGCTTCAACTCTTAATTTGATTCCTGCCTCTGCCTGCTCCCTTCATCATTTGGAGCCTCGTGTTTTGTTTTGTTTTTGTGTACACTATGACATTTTTGTTCCTTTTTCTTCATCCTAACTCACGCTCCTTATGTTCCATGTAGCTTTAATTGCATGTGAGTCAGCTTGGCTCCTTCAGTGATTCACTTCATTACAGCTCTTTCTCATCCACGATGCAGCTCTGAGAAGTGTCAGCACCACATCACTGTATTTTCTGCACAATTGCTTGACTTAAAATATGCACAAAATTGCATGTGCACACACACACACACACACACACACACACACACACACACACACACACACACACACACACACACACGCACACGTGGAGGAGCATTTGTGTTATTGAGTGTCCAGAATTTTAATGATGTGTCTGCCAATCAGAATAAATTTCTTTGACTACATTACACTGACACTGATTTACTTGAGGCGATCTTATTCATTTTTATCTACCAAGTAATCACAGCGTACAGCCCTATTTAGATATATATGGAGAAAATCATTTGTCAGCTAAATGTAATCAAAAAGACATAGGTCTGTTTCCCACTATTCATCATTTCACAGCGCTGTACTTTTATCCTCCGAGCTGCACTTCAAAGTCCCATCAGGCCTGCAGACAGAAAGGATGAAGAGTCAATATGGATGTATAGGACTTCAAAAGATTTGCACCCCATTCACAAAACCTTCTTTATTTATTTATTTACACAAAATAGTCAGAGTTTAGGCGTTTTTACTAGCCAAACTCACAATACTGCATGAATTAACATTTCCCCTTGACTTTTAAGTACAGGCTTGGTGATGCAGTCCTTGACATACTGGAAAAAGAACACCTTATGTGACATTTCTTTGAAGATGATTTTAATTTCTGCAACACAAATAAGCAGGTGGGTAGACAGATCTCTCAGCTTCCCCCTGCATCTACAATGACGTTGAATGTTTTCTTTGGGGAATTATTACATTGGTGCTTCTCCAACTTTTTCCATGTTACAGACTAAAAAAAACAAAATTACTTTTTGTGACAATCTGCAAAATTTTCATTTTGCAGTACCTTATAAACTGTATAAACTGAACTTAAATTGAAGGTTTCAATGAAAGTTAGTTGCCTATGTTGCACTAGCCGATATAAGAAAACTTCTCAGTTTGGATCGAGCTTTAATTAGATTTTTCTACCACTTTAAGATGAGAAATACAATATATAACCAGTCGTCCTTTAGCAGGGGTCCTGCTACACCGTGGGTTTAATTAAACCATGTTTTAATCTGTACTATCAGCTATTGAACTGCAATTCAATGCCAACACCTCCAAGTAAAATTGTGCTTACGATTTATTTGGTTGTTTACATTTCTTCCTCATCTTTGTGTGTTTCTCGCTGTACTTAGCTCATTCTCATATCTTTTATCTCTCTTCCCTGCTGTCTCCTCTGTTGTTCATTCTTCTGCAGTAAAAGGTAATGAATTACATGAGGCACACCACATAGATCCACTGAAAGCCAATAATGAGGGCAGTGACCCTCAGGCTGCTCCTGTAGTCTGCTCCAGTACAGGGGTTAATGGGAGTAATCTCACCTTGATTAATCATACTAACAGTAATTGGCTATTGGTAGCTTTCTAAGTGGCCTTAGGCATTTTCCCTTCTTCCCGTATTTTCCTCAAACTGTCTGTGAAATAAACTGTCTAAAGTCTGCTGTCCTGATCCAAGTATCATGCCAGGATTTGCAGACTTTAAGTGCCTAATATGAACATTTATCTGCAACTGTTCAATCAGATATTACTGCTTGTATATGAAAAAGCTGTAAAAATTCTTAGGATGAGTTTTTTTTGTTTTTGTTTTTTAATCTACCGTGTGTTGGTCGTGGGGCTATAATGAAATGTGCACTGGAGCGTAGAGGTTACAGACCTCAAGACAGAAGTAACTCTTTTTGTGGCCCATAAGAGTCTCACTGCAAGTCATTTTCGTCAGTTTCATCATGTGGCCAATGTTTATGTAAATTCAAAACACTACACGACTGGTTCCAGAAATGAGCTACAATTCATTTTCCCGCCTGTTGTTACCCTCGTGGCACGTATTATGTTTTATTTTGCTCAATTAATCTTCTGGCCTTTGACGGCTTGGTGACGCAGCGGTAATGGAGACATAAATTTCTCCTGAAGGCTTTGGGCCTTTTAACGGAAACAGATAGGCTGCAGAGATCGATAAAGACGCTGAGCATTCATTTTAACAGGGAAGAGAATGTGTGCATGTTAGACCTGGGTGTTGAGCAGAGGAGGGCATAAATAATTGACTAAACTGAATTGCCTTACAGGTTGCATACTTAGTGTTAGTGAAGATTTCTATTCTCTTTACTTTACACTTCCAAACTGCACCATCCCACACTGCAACAAGTGTACCTGTGTGTAGTCACAATGTCGATTGTTGAAGGGTCTCTTAATAAGGAGCAGGGTAGAAATACAGCAACCAGCTTTTGGATGCCGTCACTTTTCTCCAGTGGAACTCACAAATAGCATCTGTAGTAATTTATATACTGCTGTCAGACTGATGTTTTAAGATCAGGGGCTGAACTTGCTTGAAAACACCGCTAGTTATTTACAGTGTCAGTCAGACAATAAATCCAACATTTACGAAATGCTTCCACTTCTAATCCTCCTTTTCTTCTTTTTGGTTTCCTCATCATTAGCATTTATATTAATAAATTGAAGCGCTAATCAAAAACGTCTATAAAGTCATATGATTTAGTCTTCACTGAAATAATTACACAGAAATCACACCTGTAAGTTTGTGGAGTTTCATCTGTATTTAACATCCTTGGTTGTTAAGGATGTAACTGTGCAGACTAGTTGGATCAGCACTTAATTCACAACCAGTGTGAAAGTGTGTAGGGGCTGGACTGGAACTCAGTCTTTCTTTGCTTTTTCTTCTTCTCCCTCTATCTCACTTCCCTTACCTTTGATTTTGTTGTCACTCTACGGCTCTTGTTTGTTTGTTCTTTCTTTATCACTCCCGGTCATCCCGATTACACCGAATCGCTCCTCATTTAACAAGAGAACTGCCTTTTTCTCACACTCTGTCCTTTATTAGTTTCAGTCTTCAGCTCTGCTTTTGTTTTCTTTCAGGAGTCAGTTTTTTTCCCATTTATGTTCTGTAACTGTAATTTACTTTAGAAAAAACATTTAATTTTAAAGGTCTGTAATTTCAATGCTTTCTTTATTCCCTTTATTCTAATCAGATGCATGTTTTGATGGTAAGCCTTTTTTTCTGAACATCCTAATTAGGACAAGTATTTTAATTTTCAGATTTAGAAAATTTATATTTTTAAGCAGAGATGATATTGTGAAAATACTGAGATTTGGATATATGAGTAATGGATGTGTGTTTTTTGTTTTGTTTTGATTTTGCAGACAATGCAGCACAGCCCTACAGTGTGTAGGGAACAGCTGGGAACACCATACGTGCACAGCTGTTTGCGTATAAACCTCCTTTCAGTATTGCAGGTGTGTGTGATCTTGCACTATAGAGGCCATGCCAGGTGTCTTAATCAACTGTAAGTTTTTGTTATTTACAACCATTTCGTAGGTCTTGGAAATCACATCACATATTTGACATATTTGAAGCCTTGTCTGTCAAGCTTCTGTAAAATTCTCCCCCAAAGTCCAGAACTCTCCTTTCTCCAGCTTGACAACAGCATCCACAGATTACATGATCAGTTTCTGTTACTGTCATGTTGCCCTGCAAAAAAAACAAACCAAAACAACAAAAACCCTGGTGCAGTCAGATCCCTGGAAAACCACCACCTCACACTTTCTTATAATCAGCCTCTGACAATACACTGAAATGGAAAAAAATGAAATATCTCTTATTTCTATAGATAGTGTTTACATTAAAACAAGCATAGAGCATGTTCTTCTGCATTCAAATCAAACAGGGTTCAAGGATGTGCCTCCTCAGCTGCAGCACGTTTTAAATGGATTAATATTTCTACCATTTGGAAAAAATAGGACTTGCAAGTTCATTGCATTAGATTTACATTAGCAAATGCATATAATTGGATTCGTCAGTGTGTGGAGAATGTTATCTGTAGCTCTATAATTTGGCTGTACTGCAAAGGGCTGAACTCAGCAGATGGATGGATGCTGGCTCTTGGCACCTTCTCACCGCCTGTGTGTGTGAGCAGCTGAGTACGCCTCATTTATGGGTGTAAAGATGAACATGGCTTTCTCCACAATCCCAAATCCACTTTGCGGTCTTAACAAATATTCAAGAGTTTGCAAAAAGTCAATAAATTCATGGTTTTAATTCAAGTATGTGTGGGCAAATACGATCTCAGTGCATCTCCTTACACTGATTTTGATGAATTTTATGGTAGTTACAGTTTTAATGAACTTCAAGACTCTTTTAGTAAAAGTGTTTCTAAACCTTGCATCAAAGGCTCTCACAGTGACTCAGATATGTTATAGTACAGTTATAATATACCCACTGTTCCCATGAAATAATTGAGGAGAATATTAAAAACAGAAAATCCACATTTTGAAATATAACCTGTCCACTTCTTAATAAGTAACTGTATTATTTGAGTCTTTATGACACCTCATGCATTTATTAAAATGGTATAAAGTTATGTCAATGCAGTAATATTATTAGTGGTGTGATTGTAAGGGCCTGTGTCCATTTTCTCTACTCAAACATTTGTCAGTTGAAAACTTTTGGAACAGAGTGCACTTCTCAATTTCTCCCACAAACCAATCAAATTCAGAAAGGAGTGGGACTTATGTTATCAACACTGTAAAGAGTTTATCAGCATTATACACTGGACCCTAAACTTCTGTGAGTCCAGCTATAATAAACAAACCCAGTCTCCCTTGCAAATAGTTTGCATCTGTTCTTGTTGAAAATCTTTGAACTTTAGCATCGGAGAAGAGGAAAACCTGACAACCACAACAGGTGGTTTTTCACACACAGTGTATGTGGTGCAGCATGGAAGTGCGATGGTTAGCACTGTTGCCTCACAGCAAGAAGGTCCTGGGTTCAAATCAACCATCTGCTTCTGTGTGGAGTTTGCATGTGTCTACGTGGGTTCTCTCCCGGTACTCCAGCTTCCTCCCACAGTCCAACGACATGCAGATAGTGAGGTTAGGTTAATGTCAGTGTGAATGTTGTTTGTCTCTCTGTTAACCCTGCGACAGGCTTGTAGGTTTAGGAGTCACAGTTATGGTATATCCCTTAAATGTTCAAAATGGGAGGGACTTCCGACTAATGGCGGTTTGGTGCGAGTAGCGCTTTTGGTGAGCTCTTGCAGGGTCGGCCTTTTTAAAATTATTATTATTCTCTGACTCGACCCCAAGCGATATCTATCTCATTTTAAAATAGTACATTTTTTGATTTTGCTCACTAAAATGCCACCAAAGCCGACTAAAGGAGGAAGCTCGGCCTGGCCTCACCTGCGGCCTGCTTCTCCTGACTACCCTTTTACCCGTTCTGAATCGGGGACTGCGGCCCAGGCCGCCACCAATAGCGATGTCAGCGCTCTCAAAGCGGTGCTGCTTTCGGCTCTCCGCGAGGACTTTGCTGCTACACTTAAAACGGAGTTTCAAGCTATCCTTGGTGAAAGTCTTTCCTCCATTAAGTCCGAGCTGCTCTCCTTCAAAAAGGAATTAAATGTTCAAAATGTAATTGTAATGCCTGTGTAACATATTGGTTTAATAACCCCTGGATTTGTCCGTCAGTCATACATGGCTTTAAAAAATATGCCAGTTGTCCATGTCGGATCCAGACCAATCAACATAAGGTTTATTATATATATTTGATCTGTTCATTTACTTTTACCAAAGCTCCTTGTGCTGTACAACACATATCTACCTTAGAGTCTAAACGGGGTCCTGCAAACTTTAGTAGTCCCTAAGTTCCTTCAGTTTGGACACACAAAAGAGGAACATGTCTTTCAAGAGTTGGAACAGCTAAGAAAACTTTGCCAAAAGCACCTACCAGAAATGGTTCATGCTTTAAAGATTAGTTCAAAACGGCGCAGTAACATTCCTGCTATTTGTTACCAGACATTTTTCTTCTCTTTAAATATCAACAATGAAAATGTCAGTTCAATCACAGGATTTTAATGATCACGTGAATCTGTTTTATCCCCATCACTCTGTCACGGATTCAATTCATTTCAATACAAGGCTCCTTCTGAGCTTTGACCACAGCAGACCTTAACAGTATGTGACATTTCCAACTTCTCCAAAGTCTCCATTAAAGTTCTCTGTGCCTGAGGCATGTGATTGCACTTCAGACTGAACTTCTTAGGAGAATGTGTAACAAAGAAGACTGAAGGTTTCCAGCGTGGGCTCCAGTATGAAGCTGTAGGTCACAAACCACTGGGTGTCCTACTAAAGGTCTTTTCTGTGGGAGTCACTTTAGGTTCAGGTGTGTAATTCTTTTCGACTCCCCTTTCTTTCACCATATTCTCCATAAAGGTCAGTCCATGCTTGAATGTGAATGTAGGTTGAGAAAGTCTGTGGGATATGGGAAATGAAAATAAAATGGCTTTTTCTTATCTTCTACTGTAGTGCTCTGTGAATAGAGCTATCCTCTGGCTCATCCCTCTTTTTCTTGGCAAATGAAGTTCTGCCAGTCTCTTGATGGGTGCCAGCGATGCCGTCTTTATTGGGAAGCGAGGCCGCATAAAGGTTGGGTAAACACAATTAGGCTGCCGACCTTTTCCTTTGGGGGGGAAGTAACACAAAAGTTGGCAGTAACTTTAAGTGGCAGATGCTGCAGGGGCACTCCAGGTAGATCTGTCTGTTTAGTACAGATCCTCTCTCTGTTTTCCAGAGGGAGATGCGAGGAGAAATAAACAGAGCTCAGCAGTCTGTGAAACATCGCATCCATTTCTGAAACAGGAGGCAAAACATCTTTTTATGCTGCTGTACATGGTGGCTGATGTGAGATTGTTGCTGTATGAGCTTTCCAGTTAGGACCACAGCAGCAGCAGTGTCCTGAAGAGAGCAGGCGCATGAAAATGATCAAGTCTAACACATACAAAGGAGAATGATGGGTTGTGAAGAGGCTTGCAGATGCATGGCTCTGTTTGAGATTCGCTAGTTGGTTGCTTGGAAGAGTATTAGCTGAACGGCTGGGATTATGGGCTGAGCTCGACTTTGTTTCCTGCCTAAACTAATGCCATACTCTATTTAGTCTCACAAAAAGTTTGTGTTTGTTTATGTTTGTCAATACTGAACTGTGGGGCTCTTTATTATCTGAAAAGTATGTTCAATACTAATGTAGAATACTTTGAGTTTGGTGGTCAACAAGGAGTCAGTGTTTGAGTTTCAGTGGTCATCATAGTTTTTTCTGCTTACTGTGTTATTCTTTTAAATGATTGATACATTTTATGATTTTATTTTTTTTTATCAGTTTTTTTTTTTTTTTACACAGTATAGAGTAGAAAGGCAGATGGGTTGTATGTGAGGGGGAATGGCACATAGAAAAGCACCTGGAGCAACCTCGAACCTGCGGTGCAGCACTAAGGACTAAAGCCTGCACAGCATGGGTCACCTGTTCAACCAGGTGATGCATCGTGTTGCTCCTTCTGTCTTTTCACAAAAATGCAGTAAAATGAAGAAAATCAAATAACTGAAGAATATTGAAGTATCAGTTGTTGTATTGGTATAAACCTTTAGTTGTACTGGTGGTTTCAGGGGAAATATTTAGTAACTGTACCTTCTTTTTATGGGTTTATGTTTTCTGTCACTGTTATATTTACATTTCCACTGGATTAACTGTACCTGCTTTTAAATTACATTTCACAATGTATGTGATTTATTAGTCTATTGTTGCATAACTTTATTTTACTTTTGTCTTGCCAACATTTACATTTACGTTCACCTTTGATTAATGAGCCGGCAAACAAAAGACGAAACATTGACCCAAAATTTTAAATACCTCTGATAATGAATCTTCATGAAGGCTGATTAACATTTGAGGTGTGATTGGTGCAAGTGTTCATTAGCTCACTCTGAGAAGGCTGAGCGATAACAAATCTCATCGATGGTAAGTGTCCAAGTGTGATTTATGCAGTGGGCTTGCCAGAAAGTCCAGTGAATGTTATCCTTCACTCTCTGGACGAGTGTCATTCATCATAATATCACCGAGTGCACCAAACACAATCTGGATTTGGTGTTTGTAAACTGAGATCAAATGTGTTGAGAAGCTGGATAAATTTAGTAAATCATATAAACTCTATATGAATGAATAGAAAGATACATAGATAGATGTAGATATATATATATGGTCTGTGAAGAAGCTCTCTGGAGTTGCTTGACTGAACCAGAATGGAAACCTTTCTGTTTATACTAATAATTATGTTAATAATAAAAACTGTATTTGTATAGCAGAGAGAGATGTGGTGTTTCTCACCTCGTTCACAAAGTTTCAAAAACAACATGTTCAGTGAGAGCCTTTTATGATCATCAAAAATGTGAATAAGCATTTACATTTCTTTTTTATGTAAATGCTTATTGATGTTGTATTTTCCATCATCTTATTTCCTGTTTTTGCTAAAAGAATGGGATCATTGTTGATTGCATATTTTTGATATCACCAGGTATTTGAACCTTATTGTTTCCTCACACACATACTTCACTCTCTCTTCACTAGCAGGTCTGCATTAAAGAAGACAGATCGGGGACTGCTGTAGCCCGAGGTCATTCACTCTCTCCCCACTTTCCTGTCTATCCCTCTGCACTGTTCGGTCTCATAAATTCAAATAAAAACAGGAGACCAGGATTAACACTCATTCAGCTCATGAGACTTGATGAGACATGATTCCGTATCTAAAAAGATTATATGTTTATTACAAATTGATGTGTCATATTTGGTCATTTTACTGCACTAGTGTCACAGTTTGAATTTGTGCACTCCATACTAACACATATGAGGCCACAGAGCAGGCAAAATGAAATTATTTTGTGGGGGGATTTTGTTATTAATTGTTTATGTTAATTACGTTTTTTTAAATATTTGGTTGGTTTAATATAACAGAGTTTTCTGCTTAATTTTTTGGGTTTATAAAGATAACAGTGGAACTTTTGTAATTATTTCACTGTTATCATTGTTGTTATTGCTACTATTTTAATGAAGACAGAGCTTGTGTCCCGTTAACGTTGACTTCCTAGATCTCCTTGTGCTTCTGCCTGTCGTAGCTTTTTATGCTCCACTGATTTGGCTCAGCTGTTGTTACACAGCTTATCAACTTCAGGGTCATACTGGGGCAGTTCCCATCCATGCATGTCCTGGGTACCGCGGTGAGTGTGTAATACAGATAACAGAGAAAAGGCCTAACCACCTGACGTGTTCAAGGCCATGGTATTTGACAACAGCAGCAAATGTGATAACCACTGAGTAAAGTAGTCTAACCTGTTTGAAATGAATGCGTGGACCATTTTCCCAGTTTGAGATGAGAATTTTCAAACTTTCAGTATGTTTTGAAGTGTGTGTGTGTGTGTGTGTGTGGGGGGGGGGAAATATGAACGCATTTTTGGAACAGCAACAAATATTTCTGGTTTCTGCAGAGCTACAGAGAGACCATCAAAACAGAGTACTCCTTCAGAGTAGAGAGCTTACACTCTTCTACATAAAATAGTACACTGACAAAAAAATCTATGCATATAATGTGCATTTTATAGATTGATACAGATAAATATCCTCTGCATAAGAATGGTAAGATATATTATGATTTCTTTATGATAGTACAAAGTACGAGTGTGTAAAGTTTAAAGAGTAGCAGACCAAGAATTGACCCTTGCGAAACCCCTCAATTTTTTATTTTTGCAGATCTAAAAATAATAATTGAATTGAATTGAAACATAAAATGTTCTGGTCCTTAGATATGATGAAAAGCAGTTATGAAGGCTTTGGATTAAAATATCATAATCAAGAGTGTCGAAAGGCAGTGGTGAGATCAAGCATAACTAAGACTGAACGACTGTAACTCAGTGCTCTTAAATAATGGCACACACCTGAATCCACCAAACCTGCAAACTGCTAAAATATCTGCTTTTATAGAGGTGATCACACTTGCTGATGATCAGTTAATTAAAGCGAATTTGATTAGCAGCATCTGGCAGCTACTCATGTCTTAATTCCCATGGAGGCAGTAAGGATATACTTAATACTTAATGACATGGTGTAATATGTTATCTGTTGTTAATCTGATGCTGCACTTACCAAAATTTAAGACCAGAATAATTTTGTAATATCCTGATACATGAAGCCTGGGAATTGAAAGCAGATGCATTTTGCTTTTACCATGACTTTCTTAATCCATTAATTCTTTTCTGTAGCTCTATAAACTAAAAGTGTTACCAAATTTTTATTCCTACAGTGTGCACAATGGACACAACATCAATATAGGAACAATATACGTTGCCTTTGTTGAAAGTAAATATCAGTGAGTTTATACAAGCATTTAGACGAATTCAGAGGAACTTGCTGTCCTCGCAACTGGCTCGGGACTCACTGCTCTTTGTGATTTCATTATTAGTCAGGTTTGTATCATAGTCCGGCTCTGAAGCTTTTCTTGTTGCAGAATAAAAAGTAAATTAAATTATCCTACTGCTCCTAAGTAAAGCACTGCTTTCCAGCAAAGCATCACTCGCCAGCAAGATCTTCTTGATCTGACCTTCAGACACCTCTGGTTTAAAAGTGGGTGTGTCTGTAAACACTCAAACAGAACCATAAATCAGCCACTCTTTGAACATAACTTTACCTCATTCAATTTAATCAATGCATCAGCGTTACGCAATGCTCAGATTAAAGTAAATGTATAGGAGTGACATCTGTAAGATGTACAGGGACGTACTGGAACATGAAGAGTGATTTATTCATTTGAACTTTTTGTCCTTTCTTACAGGGAACATCACTTATTGTAAGTCGCCCAAAGCAAAAATCTACTCAGATTTATTTTTTTATTTTTTGTACTCCACAGCTTAGGGCGATAGAGACTGTATTTGTAATGTTTTATTGAGGTTTGCAGTCTAGTGGAACTCCTAGTGGAAGGATTGTGTCACACACTACCCTGCCAGGCACGTACGGCAAGCTTATTTATGTGAAGGGAAAATGGTCTCTTTCTTTTTAAAAATCTCCTCCTCATCTCTTTCTCCCTCAGTTCGACATGCAGAGAATCACCCTGGAGGAGCTGAAACACATCCTGTTCTGCGCCTTCCGTGACCACCTCACCATGAAGGACATTGAGAACATCATCATCAATGAGGAAGAAAGCCTAAAGGAAAACTCTGGCAACTGTCAGACAGAGTTTGAGGGAGGTGAGCTGAATTCCCTGAGCTGGCTTTGCACATAGGCACGAAGATATATATATATATATATATATGCCGGCGTGTGTGTGTGTTGGGCTAGTCGTGTGTAGGTAGAGACAGAGAAAGTAATCCATTCTGTCAGAAAGAATTTGATCTGTCTCATCGAGATCTAAAGCCAACACAGTCACAGCACACCTGCTGATTTATTAATTTGGGGGCTTTCGTGGGAACTGGTGTCAGCTGGTCACCTGTTTAGAAGCGGCACAGATGAAATATACATGAATTCACTCTGCAGAACTATCCAAGATCCATCCAAGATTCATGGATATCAGAGCAGCAGAGCGTATTATAAGACTTTCACTCTTATCATAAAAACAGGAAATGCAATTGTTCCTTTCAAAACCATTTAAAATGTTTTTTAAATGCCAGGTTTGGAGTCAGATTTGATGAATCATCCCTTTCAGTCATCTCTGCTTTGGGTGCTGAGAGAAATATATTTTAAACAGACCACAAAGTGACTCAATTTGCATAAAACATTTGCAGTTTGAAATGAAATGAAACTTGGCAGTGTTTTGTCACAGCACTCGGCATTCAGGCCAGGCAGTTCTGAGCATGTATGTGGGGGGGATCGTGTTAATAATCATCTGTTTGGCTGTAACTGAACAGATGCTCTGCAAGCGAGAGATATGTTCAAGCAAACTTTGTTACTAGAATGTATTTATCTTCTGCTCCACACTTAAAAAAGCTTCAGCCTCTTCAAAACTGCACATAAAAAGTTATGTTTTTGAATTTTTTTCCCAGTTTCTCACCTAAACTCATGTGTCTATTCAGCCTTGTTACATTTTAGCATGTGCAAATTAATTGATTCCATGTGTGTTTTGAAAGCAGATTAAAAAATGGCATCTATTGTGTTTCAACACCAGAAACATGACTTTTAGAAGCACAGAAATCTGAGTCATAACACCAGCAGCTTCTACATGTCCTAAAGCAGCGTCCCAGCCTGCTTCGTTATGCAGTGAGTCTGTGCTTATCAGTCTCTTTGGTTAATACTGTGTGAATGAAACTCCAATGTGTTGAGATTTGTCTTTGTAGCCACGGCCGTTTATATTTCTTCTGTGGACCAAAATGACTCTCAGAAGCAAAAGAGACTTTAATGTCTCTCACAAACACACGTGCCTGTGAATAAAAAAGGGATTTACTAGGCCAACACTGGTGTCACTGAGAATGGACAAAGATTGCACAAGCACTTTATCAAGCTCTTAAAACTGGTGTAGAGTGATGACAACATGATGACCCTACTAGGTTTATGATTAAGGCTGCCCACTGCAGAATCTATTGAGCCCAAGGTCTTCAAGTACCACCTGCCACACAGGGACACCAAAAAAGTGCTCAGTCATGGAGAAATCGATACATCAAGTCATGGTGTGATTCATACTGAATACGATTCATCATGCTACACTTGTGCTTATTACTTCAGCTTTCTGATATATGAGGTAGCACAAGAGGCAGTTGATTTCCCTCTGGCTTTTCCTCGTTCTGGATCAATATGGTGGGAGGCTGAAAAACAACTGGAAAAAAATGTAACCACTGATCCACAGAAGTTCACCAGACGCTGATTCATTGCTGAACAAATTGCACCAATAGCATAAAGTGCGGAGAAACATGCTGGAGCTGCAGCAGCCATCCACAGAGTGCCACTTGCAAGTGTGGAAATCAACTGCGATCCATGAATGTCACAGCTGCCTCACAGGTGTGGAGATTTAAGGGCATATAGATTGAATCTCTATATTGCATACGCTGGTTAGTTTGTGCACTTGCGCTATGTAAGGTGTGATTTCTAACTTTTTCAAAATATCAGTGTTGTTGTTGCTGCTTTCAGCATAAAAGAAAAATCCCCCTGGAACACATTTAACAGGTTCAACTAAAAAGCAACTAAATTACGCAGCAATTCCCAGTTTAGCCCTCAAAACTCTCTTTTAACTCGCTTTCCTTTTTTAATGCCTTTATCACCATTTTGCACCACAGATTCTGCTAAAGGCTTCAGGGCGATCGTGGCTCAAGAGTTGGCTGTTCGTCTTGTAATCGGAAGGTTGCCGGTTTGAGCCCCCGGCTCGGACAGTCTCTGTCGTTGTGTCCTTGGGCAAGACACTTCACCTACCGCCTACTGGTGATGGCCAGAGGGGCTGATGGCGCCATATGGCAGCCTCGCCTCTGTCAGTGCGCCCCAGGCCAGCTGTGGCTACAACTGTAGCAGTGTGTGAGAGTGAATGAATAGTGGTATTGTAAAGCGCTTTGAGGGGTCCAGAAAAGCGCTATATAAATGCAATCCATTATTATTAAAGCATTTTGTGTGCTTTATTAAACCTCAACTCTTAAACTGCAGCCTACAGCCTGACCTGCTCATATTTAATTTGTGACAAATATGTTTATAATATTTATTGTGACAAATCATACTTTTGCACCACCGTTCTTTTGTAGCCATGAGGTTGGGAATCTATTACCTTTTCAATATTTCTTAAACCTTCTTAATTAAAAATGCATGGTGTTTACAAGCAGTCAAGCACACATTTAGTTTCCTTTAGGAGTCAATGTATTTTGATTCTTCTCAGTACTGAACAAGAAGAAATGTTGCTAGTAGCTGAACAAATAAAAACAAATACAGAATCACTGCATCATAGTCTGCAAATGCTCTTTGATTGTCTTTTAATAGCAGTTTGGAAATCAGCATCACAACAGTAACAAGTGGAAGTGTCATAAATTAAACCAACACAGTATGGATGTCAGCTAAAGTTACCCCGCTGGATAAGGACAGAAGGATGAATGCATTAGTCAGCAGCCACTAAGCCACCGAGCACTTTATTACCTTGAGACCACAGTGGCCCGGAGAAAGTCCTCTGTGGATATTTGGCAGTTGTATCATTAGGCTGGGCGGCTTCAGAGGTGTTTTATGAGGCCGACATTGGATTCAGTTGACTGGACTTAGAACGATTGTCTAGACCACAACTCTCCTCCCATCTTCAGTCCAGCAGCTGAACACATGTTCTTTCCATTTACACCCTGCTAGCTCATCCTCAGAGATGTATGTGAAAGATTGGGCAGATTTTGTTTAAGCAAGACTTTAAACGAAACTGATTTAACAAAAATTGTGACGTGTAAAGTCCTTGAACTCTATTAACGCCATAAGATTTAATTGACTTGTTTGGAGCTGGTTGGGGATAAACTGCCTTCAGACGTTGTGGTAACATTCAACAATCACAGGCTCCTCCTCTGAAGAAGAAGAACTTAAAGAAAGCAAATTTATGACTACAAAGCCGGGGAAGGCTATGAAAAAGATTTAAAAGCACTTCCAGCTTGCAATTTCCACTGTCCAAAATGTCTTTAAGAAATAGTAGCTTAGAGAGATGGTGGAAGTCGTGAAAAAATGGGAAACAGGAAGATTTAGCTGTCTGAAGACTCATGGTGCACCTCTCCACTGAAACTGCAAAACAATTAAAGATCATTTCACCTGCCAGCAGCGCTGTTTTGTAACAGATGAAGACTTTCATGTTGTGTCAGCAGTAGATTAAGATTTAGGGAAACAGGTTTATGGAGGGTAATACTGAGCGGAGAGTGATTTCTCTACCAGCTCCTTAATTTCCATCTATGTGACACAAATGTCTAACAGATGACACTGTGAATGTGAGTAACTGTCGGTGTCAGCATGCTGTTCCTCAAAAGAAGCAGCCAAAAGATCTGTTCTTAGAAAACTACCCTAAATTGTTTGTGTACAAGGAGCAAACCACATTTAGACTCTTCACTCACCCAGTGTTGGGTTATGTAACCTTGGCATTTCAGTTTGTGGTCTAAGATGTGGATAAAATGACAAGTTTTATATAAATTTGAAAGCCTGGAAAATAATTATTCAGCTCAAAATTGCCAAGTAATGAAACCACCTCAGCCAAAAATGATGCAGCCTTTTCTGTCCCACATTCCACATTTTCTTTGGAGCAGCACTCAAGAAGCATTTTTGATGACTTTTTTGTGTGAAAGTTAAGAATAGTGCCGTGTGTCTGCAGGTCTTTGGCTCAGCCTCCCTAATTACTGTGGCCCGGAAAATCATTTCACTCACTGCAGGGAGGATGAGCTGCTAAATAACTGGTCAGGGAAAGAAATTGATCGAGCCAGAAGTAAAAGCCTGGCCTGCTGTTGTGAAAATGTGTGTCAGTTTGAAATCCCATTTCATGACCTTCAGTTCAGCATCCTGTCCTTTAGTCTAAACTCAGGGTTTATGGAGACAAGATTTTAACATCCTGAGTTTGAGGTTTTTCGATGAAATACAGAAATCTCCCCCAAACACATTATACCCCCTCACTGCTCATTATTATACAATAATACTCTTCCTTCCTGTTTATGTGAATGAGTAGAAAAAATATTAAAACTTCCTCTCAGTGTGATGCGGTTAAAAAACAGCACAAACTGCAGCTTTCAAATGGCTCAAGAGTCGAATTGCTACCTTTCAGACAGTTTCAATTAAAAAGAAAGAAAGAAAAGAAAATTATTACCTTTGAGAAGGTAATTAGGATTTTTTTTGCATGTATTAGACTATATTAGCCATGAATCTGGTGTTCCTGACTAAAGGTGACTGGGTGGGTTTTTCAGTCTGAGCCCCCGAGCTCTGAAACTCCCCTCTGATAAGCTGCACAATAGGTGAAATCATTAAAAATACTTTTTTTTAAAAATCTGTTTTTCTCCTCCAGTCCATGTTCTGTACTTTTCTTTGGGTTTTACTGACCCGTTTCTGCTGGTTTTATCTGAATATGTCATGTAAAGGAGTTATTTAAAGGTGCTTCAGGAAAAGAGTTAATATATAACGGGGTACAGCGAGCCTGTTTGACAGAGTTAAAAGGAAATGTTAGAATACATGCTATTTATTTAAATAATCCAATCTTTAGCTTAAAGATTCTCCTATCACTTTAAAGCCGCTAGACTAATTGGGCTCTGTTTTGTGAAATTTGGCTGTTGCTGTGATGTCTGGACCGCTGAGTTGTGGCTTAGTGGGCCTCTCTGTTGCTTCTTTCAGCTGGGATCCAGAGCAATAATTCTCCTTGTCATGGCTTATGGGAGATCACACCTCAGGGTTATTTCTTTTGTTCTCGGCTATAGTAAAACATTTCACAATAAATTATATTTATGTGCTGAACCCAATTCGAAGTAGGTTTGTTAATAAGTTATAAGTTAACGGAGGAAGCTGGGAAGGAAATGTGGAAGGTGGGGAGACAGGAAGGAAATTAATGCTAGAGATGGGAATGAAGGGAAGGGAGAGGGCACAAAAACAAGGAAGCTCACAAAGATACTCGGAAGGAATGGACGAAGATGTAAAAAAATTTAAAGAAGAAAGGCTTCAAGAAAGAAGGGAAGGAAACAAAGAAGGGAAGAAGATCGGAAGGAAGGAAGGGATGGAGAGAGAGATGAAGAAGCTACCATTGGCTGCTCTCTTATTCAGGAGTCACCACATATTTGATTTGGCAGATTTTTCCAAATTAAATATTCATGCAACCCACAAAGGATTTGTGTGTCCTTCTGGGGTTGAGCCGGGAAATCTTTTGTTTGTTAGCTGATGAAGATGGTACGGATATGAGGAAAAGATGAAGATGGTTAGGAAACAAGGAAGTGAGAAAGGGAGGGACACGTAGCAAACCAGGAGTGGAAGGAATGAGGTAGGAAATGAGGAAGAAAGGAACGGAGGCAAGGCGACCAGCGAGGAAGATGAAAAAAAGAAGGAAAAGCCAATATCCTGAATGCTTCTTGTGCGTGGGTGTGCTCATATTCAGATCTTTTTCCTCCAAGCCCCAGAATTCAACATCTGCCCTCTAATAATCCGGACTCTTTCCACGTGGGACCATCCTTTGCTCTTGGTCCAAGCTGAGTTCTTATCCTCGACACCAAACCACAAAAAAGACAACAGAGCAAGACTTACATTTTAAGCATCTTAGGGCACTTTGTAATACTATTCAGCTTTGAATGGCATTAATCTTTCCTGGGAGAGAAGTGTTGACCAATGAGCTGAAAAAGTAACACTTCACAGCAAAATAAACCATTGAAAGTCTGATGCGTGTCAGTGAGCCCTCTGTTTTTCTTCATTATCGTTGTCTGGGCACAATAAATGATTTATCCAGAGTCTTATTAGAAGCAAAAGTGGTACCATCATTTAAATCTGCTTATTTTTTATTTATGTCCTTCATTTGTGTTTGTCCGCTTCTCACATCTCTTTCAGTTCACCCCTCAAAGAAGAACCGTCAGACGTGCGTGAGGAAGAGCCTCATCTGCGCCTTTGCCATGGCATTCATCATCAGTGTCATGCTCATCGCAGCCAATCAGATGCTGAGGAATGGCATGGAGTAGCTGTGCCCACTGTGAGCTGGAAACAAGCCAGCCTGCATGTGCATGCCAGTGGGTGAGGTCGTGTCCCTGTTGATTGGAAAAGAACTGCAAGGAGCAACGCTCGAAATAATCAACGAAATCTGTTTTTAAAATTGTTTTTAGTGTTTTTGAACGAGGGCCACGTCTCCACCCGACGTCCAATAAAACCATGAAGCCAGCATGAGGAGTCGCGCAGGACTCCTCCCCCTTTACTCTGACAGGGACACTCAAGGGCTGACATTACACATAACATACTGTTGTCTCTGTTTCCTTGGTGTAATAAAAAATAAATAAAAAATCCGACAACGATGCAGGAGTTAAGAGCTGTTCGCTTTTCCAGCAGCCGAAAGTGATGCACTTCTGCTGATCTGTCACCCACCAGAAGACTCACGAGCTATCAGGGCTGCAGTCTGGCTCCCAGGAGAGAAAGGAAGGAAGGAAATATTTGCCCTCTTATTAGAGCTCCTGAGAAAAGATGATGGCAAAGCTTGCCACCACTGAAGCAGGAGGATCTGTACAGGCCACAGCTTCTCTCACGTTATAATACTCCAGCACTCCATCTAACTACTCTCTCTGGGGGCTAGTAGGTGCTGGCATCAGTTCATCAGCCCTAGAAGCCAATCAGTCAAGCATCTGAAATGTTATATGGTAACTCCGGGCTTGTCTTTTGAAAGAACAGAGAACATTGGGAAATATGTTATTTTTTCCTCTTCCTGGACACTGTTGGGTGAACAGTGTGCAGAGTGCGAAGAAAAAGTCCTATTTACAGAAAAAAAATCCACCCTCCAATGCTCTAGGTACTGTGTGTGTGTGTGTGTGTGTGTGTGTGGTATACAGGTGTGAATCCATTGCATTCAACTGTGTCATAATGTGTAGGTGGAAATAGCGAGGATAATGGTAGAATCAGAGTGGCGAGACGTTTTTCCAGCTGAGAAAACTTGAATCTTGCCTTTTAATCTAAAAGTAAAATGTCTTGTGGCGTTGAAGCATTCAGGCTTCATGTCAGAGTTCCAGCACCATGTCTTTTGCTACTCTTTGATGACAAGGGACTGCTACATAACCCTAACATATCACTGTTTTAAATACTTATTTAACCAAGATTTTATGATCTGGAAATACATCTGTGACACCATCATGTGGCATCGTCATCATAACTCGTTTAGGAAGAATACAACCAACCAAAGACAAGTCACCACCAAGAGAGTGATAAAGTGTTTCAGGGTGGATTTTTTTCATTTGAATTTTGGGTGTTTTTTGTTTTGTTTTTCTTGTCCTTTTAATCACCCCACATCAATTTAAAGATTTCTTAATGCTGTGAAAAATTGCTGAGCAGTTCTAAAACCCAAATTTAAAAGTTTAGTATCATCATAAATGTGGTATATATTATTTAATATCAAAGGGTTTTTCAAAATTAACAAGGTACACTTAGATTTTTCAGCTGTATTAACTTAAATCTGGGTGGCTCCACAGTGTAGCGCTTTATGCATTATTTGCCTTCTAAACAAAAACTTTCAGGTTTGATCCCAGGAGGAGGTTTGAGTCCCTTCAGGGCTGCGTCAGGAGGAGCATCCATTATGGAAAAACTGACAAATCGAACATGTAGAGCTACCTGCTGCAGTGACACCTTGTGATTAAGGGAGCAGCTGAAAGTAGCTTGCATTATTTTAATCTTAATCCAGTCACACATGACTGGATAATCTGCAGAACCAAAACTGTAAAGAGTCCGCTGATTTATAAATCTTCTGATTTATAAACTATTTTTAAAAAATCCTTATTGATTTTAATTACTTTTCACAGCAAAAGTAACTAAAAGAGTCCACTCGTACTCTTGTTTTAGATAACTAGATCTTTATTTCTGTTCTTTAAAGATGCATAATGCTCTCTGTATCTGTTTGATCCTGGGAAATTTCCCTGGACATGACAGTTTTAGATCACACCTTCTGACCGCTTGAAGAAAAAAATCTGCAAATTAATTGATACTAATAACAGTTTTAAGTTGCAGCCCCTTGGCTGCAGAATAGACAGAATAAGAAAAATGTAATCATGTGCACATTAAATGCAGCTTCAAGGCTAGAACCCAACTTGTGTGGAAGAAAAACATGTCACTGACTCACTGACTCAAGTACTCACCATAATGAAGACTATATTTTATGACTACAGAGATAGAAGTCAAATCGTGCCACTCTTAAATAATTCGGAGGCAAAACAAACTCTCTAAGGCGATGAACAAACATTCTCACAGCACTGAATAATTTGACGGTTCCTCTCCCACCGAGGACAGCTCTGAACTCCTGCACTGACTCCCCCCCAGGGGTCAGAAACACCCCTATTATCAAGTGCATGCGATCAAGTCAGTGTCTTCTGTAAATACTGTAACCCATGTCTGAAATGTCTCCAGTGTCTGTTGAAGTGTACAGTATCTGTGTGTGTGCATGACCGTCGGTGCTCTCTGCTCACTCGGGTTCAGAGGTACAGGGAGGAGGCTCAGCAGGAGTAGAGGCAGCTGCTTCATCACAAACATGCCAGGTGCAGGCGGTAAAGGCCCTTTCTGTTTCCTCTCAACCCTCCTGCCAAAGCCATAGAACTCTGCCGAGGTGAACCAGACAACACAATATAGACATTTTTCCCTGTTCCTACATGGAAACACAAGATCAAACGGGCATTTTTTTTTGGCATAAATATGTATATCATATCGCACTCAGTTTGTTCCTGTTATTGTTTTTGCACTGTACTTGTCATCCATTCCAGTGAAACGATGCAGAAGGTTGTAGGTTGTGCAATAGTGCCATCTAGAGGTGAAGTAACATCACACTGCCCGTGCTCTTGTCTCGTCACGGTGTTTGCGTGTTTCTCCCTCTCTGCACACTCATGGGAATGTGCTGTCAGGCAGGACTCAGCGTTATATTCACAATATGTGGAAAATATATTGATATTGAATGTTCAAATATGAGGAT
>NW_024582514.1:302125-324883 GCF_018398535.1 Haplochromis burtoni
GGACATGATTTTCAGATACAGTTCATCTGCTGTACAGAGTTATTTAGTCCTGCTACTTTTCCGGTTTCCTCAATTTTTTTAAGGACTCACAGCACGCCAGATTTTTGGGAACCACCTAGTTGGTTCAAAATGTTATTTTTACCTATCAAATTTTGTTATCTTTTAGATTCTTAAAGATTAAAACAAACAAAAAGAAAATCTGGCTCCTTGAAAGCAAAATGTTTTTAAAAATTAGGCACATCTGAATATTTTTTGCACTGTGCCGTATATGTGACAGAGAGGATTCCAGAAGATCCCTTAGGTTCACATGAATAAGGCTTAAAAAAAAACTACAAACATGATCACAGTCTAGTGGAAATATAAAATGTCCAAAAACATATTTTAAACCCCTATATTACAATCATGGAGGGGATATACTGCATGTACATACACTGCAGGTAGGAGATACTACAGCAATTATGTTAATACAAATTGAGAACAGGAGGAGGCAGGGACGGTGCAATCAGCGTAACCAGTTCCAGCAGTGTGTAGGAGATAGAAGGGAACAGCATGAATGATTGCAAAAGTGGGAGTGTGAACTTGTCACTTTACAAGTACAGCTTCATTGATTAATCTGAGTATGACTGTGATTATGGCTGTAGGAGTCAGCTCATCAGCTGATGGCCATCCTAATGGCACTTATCAGACTTAACATCACTACAAACTAATGCTGTCACATCTATGATCGGTATTGATGTGCAGTACGGGTCCACTTTTATTTCTACACATGTACCACATTGCTGAAAAGAGAAGCAAGTTTAATAACCCTAGAAAAGCTGAGCAGGTTGACAGAAGATCATTTAAAATGCTGTTTTTATTTTTTCCTATTTCTGTTTCTCTTGCTCCTCTCATACTTCTCCACAATCTCCTTCAGTCAAACAGAGTAGACTCCTCTGACCCCAGCTTACATGCTGTCTATGTCTGAAAATGCCGCACCCCAACGTGCTTCACTGGCCACATTGATCGAAGCAACATAAAAGACCTTCTAGAAGAAAAATGAGGGCACTGGAATTTCATCTAGACCAAGGATCCAGTCTTTCTTGTCATCAGTGATTTTCAAAAAAGGGTCTGTGACTTGCTTCACTATCAGCTAGCTGGAAGCTACAAACCCTTAACTAAGAATTACTGAAGACATAATACACACGGCTGTTTGTATATGACGATAAGACATGAAGACCATACACATAGAAACGTGCAGTCATTACATAAATAAAACCATGTGCAAACGTGAGGTAAGCATTTTGTACCCAAGCACTGACCTACACATGCACACACAGCACACTGTGAATGTGTGCGTGAACGCCTGCTGACCGATGTCAAACCAAGACTTATAGTGCAACTTCATCAGATATGAGCATAAGAGGCTGGGGGAGAGTAATAAAGACTAAAAGGGGGGGGACGTGAAATATATGGAAAAATGAGCCAAAGGATTCATGTATGCTGTGAAAAGCAGCTGGTACAATAAGAGAGCCACCAAAGCACATACTCGACCCAAACCTCTGCACCTCTGTGCATATACTGTTACTACCTAATACTATAGGGTTGGGATTTTCCTATGATAAACTAAAAATGCAAAACTATAGCATATCGAGCACAGATGAGGCTGCCTGGGAGAGCTGCGTTACACCACTGTGCCCCCTTATAATGGCTGTGCTCTACACATGCATGGATATGATTAGACATGACTAGTCTGCTGATTGCCACACAGATGTGAATTACTCAGTTACTGTGAAGCATGAATGAAACAGCTGATACCAATCAGCTAATGCAAGGCCAACCTCAGTGCTCTATGCAAAAGTGTGGGCACTCCTGGGAAAATCACACATTTATCAATTCACTTATTCAACAAAGAGCAGTTTGACACAGCATATCTCTGATGCACACCTTTCCATGATGAACAAATTGGATCCTTGGATTCAAACAAATATCTAGACTCAGATTTGTTTGGGTTATTGCCTTAAAAACATCAAGATAAAGTCTCTCATTTTTATTATTGATATTTGATAGTTTTAGTTATTTATTTTTTTTAAAACATAAAAAAAAATTTACATTTTGAGCTACCTCACAATGGTAAAGAATCCAGAACCAGGCCGACTCTAGAAGTCAATGCTTTCTACGTTAAGCCAGCCCCTTAAATTAAATTTTAATGCACATTCATGCTTCACTTTTTGAGCTATACTGCTATCAAACAAACAAACAAAACCAATGAGCAATCATTTATTCAGTTGTTAAATATACGTCACTTTTTATTTTAGGATCTTAGAAATAGGACTGGAGCATGTGCAAACATTTGGGCTGGGCTATAAAATAGTGAGAACTCATTAAGTCGTAAGGCTGGAGGCAGGTCAAAAATTCTCATCTGAAGTTCGCAGCTGATGGCATTTCCAGAGTTGATAAAATCTATGAGTCGTCGAACCTTGTGGTGACACTCAACAGCTCTGGGCTCCTCTTAACAGATGACTAAGGATCAGAAAATGAACCTATCTAATGCCTACAAAGCAGGGTGGTGCTATAAAAATATCAAAGTGCTTCCAGCTTGCAATTTCACCAGATGAAATAACATAATGAAAAGGGAGTTGAGGGGCACAGTGGAAGTTAAGACAAGATCTGCGAGAGTAGAGAAACTCTGGTGAAACTGAATATTTTCTGGGGAGAAATGAAAAACAAATCTTACATATGGTCGCAAAAAAGTCAACATCTTCAGTATGCAAGCACAACATTTGGATAATGCAGGCAATAAGTTTTAAGACTCATTAGCTGAGTATTACTGACGTGTGTGTGTGGGCTATATTTAGAAAATAAATAACACTGCATTAACATTAAAAGGTGTGTTATCTGAGACTGAATTTATTCATACATCCACATGTACATCAGCTTTTACTGGAGCAAAAGAAAAATTAGGACTGTTTTCAGGGAGTTCTACATTATCCAAAGCAACTGAGACACTGATTATGGAAAAATTATGCTGCTCATGTATTTTCTTTTTAATGCTGAAACGACCCCAAGTGAAACGTCAACCGTGTCCACTGTGTTAGGCTCGAGGAGGCTATCTCAGAAGCAAAGAAAAAAATGTAAAATTTGGATGACTCAACCATCTGAAGCGCAATTTAAAGTTTCCTCACTTGACTTGTACTCACTTGCTAGGCCGATGGTCTGGTATTGTGCGATCCAGAGAAATTCTGTCACTGAGGTAGGCATTATAGCCATACTTCTCCCTAAGGTATTTAGCGTCACTCTCCTCAGCCGGTGACAGCGTGGCGGGGAGGCCGCCTTTACCCCGACCCCCAAAGCCCTCAATCAGGCCCAGAGATTTGGACAGACCTGAGCAAGGCAAACAAGAGAAGATTACATGTCAGGATACTTTAGTGTGTCTGAGTCACTCTCCTCTCAGTAATGCATTATACTGCCCACAGCTGATAGCCTGCCTTACCATCACAGCTCCAAACTCACATGAATATACAGTATTTTGTCAGTGGCTGTCAAAACAGGTGAACTTCTGGGCCGAGTTCATTAGAACCAGAGTTGGCACAGAGTCACAGAGAATATCTTCAATCTATGGACACAATTTACAAATAGGATGTGTGAAATATTCCCAATCCAAACCCTCCTATCCATTCTGAGGTCAGTAAGCCTTCATTTAATGATGGGGAAGAAAATTAAACTCTAAACATAGGCTAAACTACACAAGTGAAGGATTTAAAGCTTTCGCTCTGTCTGTAGGGGGGACAGAGAACAAACACATACCACACCATCCTTCACAGTGTTTGAACCTCTGTGTTGGCAAACATCCGGCATCCTGAAGACACCAGAACCCTGAAAACTCCTTCTCGGAAGTTAACATTAAACTCTAACCTCCGGAGTGCAATAAAGACATTGTCTTTTCAGAGATTAATTAAAGTACAATTCTGGATAACCTTACTACTGTTGCAGGGAAAATCAATTCACTGAATCCTATTGTAAACAGCCCCATGTATCCATTTAAACCCGACACACTTGTATTTAAAATTAAATGTTTTATTGGAAACTTAATTACCATTGGTGATCTCTGCTGCTCTACGCTGGAGTATTAAATATGCTTGGTAGTTGCTGACTCTTTCTTCAGTGGTTCAGTAGATGTAGACTTTCTAACAGAGAGCACACTCTCATCATGCATGACCCATAATTACTGAAATAATGTGAGAGGAGTGCCAGATCCAGCAGCTGACTGTTAGACAATATTAGGGACAATGCAGGGAGGCTTATTCATTAGTTTCTAACATGTCATGTCAGGGCTCCAGAGGGAGTAAAAAAAAAGTCAGACAACACTGACTTTTAACTTTTTCAGATTCCTTGAGGGAAATCAAGTTGACACGTTCTTTCACTTTAAATGTTAACGTGCTCTTTACCGTTTAGCTGCCTGTACACCACGTCCTCCAGAGAGCTGAGCCTTTTCAGCAGCACCTCATGGCTGACGCTGGGCCCCTGTGCCGTCCCGTTGCCCCGGGCTCTCTTCCCATCACCCGCGGCCTCTGGACCGGTGGTCTGGATGCTGCGTGCGTTGTTGCACTTGGCCCAGAAAGTAATGAACCCGGCAACCGCGAGCACGTTCAGCACCAGTAAGACCCTCCATCTTCTGAACACAAAAGCCATTAAAAAGTCACCAGTGTCCGGGCTTCCAGTGCGTAAGAGGTCAGGAGGAGGGACAGTCTCAGGAGAAACCTGAGGCGCGTTATAGTTACAATGCGCCAACTATGCATGCGCCCTTCACCCTGACTTCAGAGAAGTGTGACAGAAAGCAATGCTCTCAACCGCGGTGTGTGTAGCTGTCTCAGTCCGCAGCCGCAGCAGTATACACTCGCCCCGTAACGTGTCGAGATTCAGGTCTTCTTTGCCTTGCGTTGCGTGGAAAGCTGCAGGGATAATTCACATCAACAGACCTTACGAGAGCTGCAGAAACTCACAGGGTTTTTTTTCTCCACTTCTGAGCAAGTGCACGGATTCTCGACATAAGCTGCGCTCTTACCATTTGACACTGGGGTTATTCTAGGTTGCATCCCCCTTCTGATGAAATTCGGGGCGCCTGGCCATCGGCTTTCATCCGTGTCACCGCCACTTCGAGCCTTGCTTTACAATCATGTAAGACAAAGATACGAGCATATGTTGGGCTTGAGGAACAGATACTCCTAAATAATTTAACAGAGAGGAGAATATCAAGTGTGTCTTTTTTTTACCCTCTCCTTTGCGTCTAACACAAGTCGGCAGTGATGCGACTGAAGCGGGCAGCGCGCAAAAAAATTCTCTCGCGGATGCTCAATGAAAACCTTCTTAATGTTCACTCCAAATTTCTGCTCCTTGTCTTGTTCGCACGTCGTCTTTTACTCCCGACACTCGTTAATCACAGTGAAACGTAACTGAGGAGACTGTGCGGATAATGAGCGGAGGGCAGCGATTCCGGGGATGCAGCATCCTCTCCCCGGTGAAGGTAGTCCGGAAACGCAGAAGCGGCAGCAGAAGCAAAGAAAAACGACGCTTTCTTGTTATTCTCTAAGCGCTTCTTGTTTGTTGTGCTCTGTTATTTCCTCTGATTCTCCCTACAGTGTGTACAGCCCTCATCAGGAACGCAGGAATCAATCCGGCAACGTTTCACTTACAGCAGGTCAGGGTGGTGGTGGGTGGGGTGTCTGCTTACTGGCACCCAATTAGCTGCAATTATCCAACATTAAATACTGGATTTTACAGCGGGTCACAAAACGTGGCACAGTTTTTATTGATAATTTCACCACAGGAGTCTGAACAGTTTTTTCTTTTTCTTTTACACATCTGTTTCACACATGTCGTTAAAATCACAAAGCCCGAATAGACAGTAACCCAGTTCTGCTTCTATACTAAATTCCTGTTTTTTTCTCTAGTTCTCGG
The DNA here is from genome assembly GCF_018398535.1 of Haplochromis burtoni. Lineage (NCBI taxonomy): Eukaryota > Metazoa > Chordata > Actinopteri > Cichliformes > Cichlidae > Haplochromis > Haplochromis burtoni. The sequence goes on from NW_024582514.1 coordinate 308,060, forward strand.
TTTAAAATAAGATCTTCCACTACTGAGCAGGTGAAATGAGAAACCAGCAATAAAATTATAGTAGCCTGTGTTATTATGATTTTTATTGTAACAAAACTGCAAAAAAATGTCTTCTAATTTTACGCATAAAGTCAGTAAATTTAATTATAAAAAATGAAAGCTGACTACATTTTATCGACACATTTTGGATGGTGTTTTGCAGGCGCTGCCTAATTACATCCTAAGGAACTTGGAAAGAAAACCGACTGGACTTCTTTAAGTTTCTTGAAGACGTTTCACCCTCTCATCCCAGAACCTTCTTCAGTTATAAGACCAAATGGCGGAGAGCAGGTGTTTAAGTCCAAGTGGAAGTTCACCCATTATTCACGTGTCTCATCACATGAGCCGAGGTGGGAAAAGGGTGTGGGTCATTGTCGGCAAAGGTTTCCCGTAAAAACATTGTGAGACCTTGCCTCACCCTATCATGTGACTTCTTGAGATCAGCTGATGCAAGATGTCACATCTGCTCATGATCACCTTTCTGGTCGTTTTATATTTTTCCATTTCTACATAACTGCAGAAACAGTTGTCACTTTCTCACAAAGCTCTTGCTGATGGTCTTGCAGCCCATTTCAGCCTTTGCAGGTTGATCTAGTCCCTGATGTCCTGTGATAGCTCTTTGGTCTTGACTATGTTGGTGAAGAGGTTGGAATGTAAGAATCTGATTCTCACAGGTGTGTTTTATCCATGTAACAAGCTGGTATCAGGAGTTTCAATAACTGATTGAGTGATTGATTGAAATCTCTGTGCCACGTGGGTAATCTGTGGGAGTCAGAATTCTGGCTAGGATGTAAAGGATTACATACTTATTTCACTCAATGACATGTTTTTTTCTGGATTTTTGGTCTCTCATGGTCTTGGAGTGTCTCTCTTCATTAAAATTAAATACCAAAAAAGTTAGCGACTATTCATTTAAGCTAGCAAACTTACACATTCAGCAGGGGACTGAATGATTATTTCCTCAATTATAGTTCCAGCTAATATATAAAGTTCAGTCAGATTTTAGACCAGGATACTCTACCGATACTGCTCTTACGTACCTTTGTGATACAGTAAGATTTAATATGACTTGTGGTTTGTACACTGGTTCTGTTTTAATAATCTTCCAAAGGCTTTTGAGACTCTGGATCATTCTACAAACAAAATTAGAAGCCACAGGTTTACAGAATATATCTGTAAGATGTTAAAACAGTTAAATGCTCCAATGAGGGCAGACTATTTCACATAAAAACTGCTCCATCATATTTTGTGGCATTGCCTCACTCTCTCATGGTATCCGCATTTGTCACGTTACTCCAAATGTCTTTTTTTTTTTAAACAAAATGAAGAGTACATAATTTTAATATGTTTTTTTAAGTGAAGTCTATTAGCATTATGTGATGGTTAAATAACATGTAATATTTGATCTTGATCTTCATGATTACTTTTTGCTGCTCCTTATTCTGGTATTTACTGCATGTACTGTATCATGGGCTTAATTTATATATGTTTTTTCTGAGATATGTACAGATAAAAAATACAGTTAATCATTTATAATCAAGCTATAAAATAGCAAAAAGGGTTCTATCCTTTTTTATCTTGTACTAGTGGTTCCCAAACTGTAGGGCACAGCATTAGTTGAGCACAGAGTCAATGCAGGGGGTTCATGGATGATCAGGACCCAAACTAAGCTGAATGAATATGCTTTATGACTTCATTTAGCATGTTTAGTATAGTCCTCATAACATGGTCTACCTCCACATGGTGGACCATGGGGTCCCCCACCCACCCCCCCTCCCCGTACTCCACTGAATGTGCCAAACCCAAATTCAGATAATCAGAAAGAAAACCACACTGAGGTAGTTTACTTGTAGATGTACTGTTGAATTAAAGCAATAAAAACACAGCACTGTGAGCTTGTGCAGAAATGGGTCACCCAGATAGCTGGTATGAATCAAGAAGCTTGGTAACTCTGCAGCTTACTGAGAGACACGCCAACTGTGATCTGCAGGCACCTTGTGAGAAGAGAGTGTCTGTGTGCGTATGTGAAACCGAGAAAGACTGAGAAAAAGAGAGACCTAGTGAGTTCAAAACCAACGCTAGATAGTGTGAGACGAATCAAGAGACAAATGGAAAAAAACATCAAGGGAAAAGCAGAGAAGAACATCAGTGAGATGCACAGAGGAAAGGGGAAAAGAGAGTTTTTAGAAAAGGTGGGTGGAGAGACACTGGGGAGGAATCAAAATTCAAAGGAAAAAAATTCCTAAAGCAGTAGAGAGAGACACGCTGAGATAGAGGGGAGAACAAAAGACAGGAATGTAAAAGGGAGAGATTGTGTGACAGCAACACAGAAGGCAACTGGGTGCAAAAAAAAGTAGGTGTAAGAGTAGACTTGACTTGATATTAGTGGAACGAGTGAGCATGATAGGCTCAACTCAAGGACTCCCGTCAGCCCCTCAAGTTGCTGTCGAGAAGCTAGTCAAGTGGTGGACAGTTCAGGGCTGAAGCAGACAAGTTGAAGCAAATATCACCACTGAAAAAGAATAAAGACTCTAAGCTGGCTGTGCTCGAGGGAGCCAATCAATTCCATGTTTTTACGTGTCTGTCAGTGTTTATGTTTGCTTTATTTGCCTCGCTATCTTTAGAGCGTGCACTACATTTTGTTGTGAGCAAACACATTTCCCTGGCTGGTCTTGCAGTGCAGTCTGAGCTGAGCGTATACACCAGAAAGAGAGGCTGAAAAGAAATCTAACACTAGGCAGGCAGTTTTTAAACATACAAGGTGCATTCTGCAAAGTTCAGTTTCAGATTTGGAAAACCACTCCAATGTACACACAGACATAACGCGCTCATCACATATTCATATAATTAAGAGCACTGATGCATTAGCCTACTGCAGAACACAGGTATCGTATTGTATGCGTCACAGAATATTGAAATACACAGTTACTGGAGTTTATATATTGTGTGCTACATAATGAACACAAGCAGGACTAAAAGAAAGAATAGTTCACTAGTATTACAAGATTGTGCAAATACTAGTGTTATTAGTATTTGCACACTGTATACATTTATAATCTTCCATCTCAAGAGCTTTTTATACATTTTTTCAAAGTAGGGGTAATCTTTGTATGAAAAAGACTTATTTTAGACTACATGTGCCTATATTTACAGACAGTGCAAAACCATTCCTATTATTTGATTGACCACATATCAAAACTGTGTGTTTGAAAAACATTTCCTGCATCAGGAATCTTTTGCTTATTGTTTCTTTAATCAAAATAACTAAAAAATACCCGCGTTGGCGTGCAGGACTGTTAACCGTGAAAAAGGATGGTCCACATCGTTCTACTGCGGGGCAGGGAAGAAGAAGCAGAGAACAAAATCAGCAGGAAACTATGTGAGGTCAAGGGTGGACTTGGAGTGATAAGGGAGATTTCACCCCAGTATGTAACTCTGGCACACGGGTGACATAACTGTTCTAAAAGTTATCCCTGGGCTTATACCTCTGCACAAGTTAATACCATTCTCCACGAGACTTTACGAGTTGCTGAGCAGGATTTGAGTGTGATGAAGTTAATCACAGTGCAGTGGGGAGGGGGAAGAGTCATTAAAAAAATGAGAGCTTCCTCTTTTAGCATGGGCTTATTTCATTTATGCAGTGGCGCTGGTCCCGTGGGACTCTATCGTGATCTCGGCTGGCTTTGGCAGATGCAAAGACAAATTGACCTTCACGCCGGATCGACTGGAGTGGGTGTTTCTTTTCTAGTGGATCAGAGTGGGTATGCAGAATGTGTTAGCCAGGTGGCCCTGCTTGGCTAATAAGCACAGTCAGAGAGCTGACGGGTATTTTAGGCTAGTCACTACCAGGTTCTTTGGCCACTTACAAAAGAAATTTTATGGTGTGTTTGGTCACCGGTGGTTTGAAATTGACCCACAAGGCAACACATAAAATGATTTTATATAAAAAAAATCACATATCTAACACTCCAAACCTTTGATTTAGGATCATCTGGTTTGTGTGTATGTCTCGCTGAACCTCTCTAAATCCTCAGCCGAACTCAGCCTCCATGGGTGAATCAGGAGATGAGCATTTCTTACTGTTTCCTCTCTAATGCTCAGTGACAGTGTCACAGCAGGTGGAGCTCTTCACAGAACTAATCAGTCAGATCTGTTAACAGAGGAGGTGTGATGTGAGATGACGAACTGAAACAGAAACGCCAACATGCCAACAACTGCCTTTAATGTGCACCCGCGGTCCAGACAGACAACTCAGACACCTCTTCCTCGTCCCCATCCTGTCATCCCCTCTGTCACTCTTCAGCCTCACCCATTCATGTTCTGCCAGGCCCCCTCTGCACCGTTCAGCTCCCACGCTCCTCTTGGCAGGTTGCAAAAATCAATCTATGTAAACTGTCAGCACACATCTGATATAAAAATATTTAAATCCGCCTACTGTGATAGTGAGCCCGGATGTGTAATGCCCAACCTTTTGAACCTCTCACCACTTGAAATGGTAAGACTTTATCAAATCTACTGTAATATTATGGTTTTGGACCCATGTGGGCTGAGGTATGGTTCGTTGGGTTTCTTAGCTCTAATTTTTAAGCTGTCCTACTTCCCATCATGCCTCAGGGTTTTAGGGGAAATCTGAGCCAGCAATGTACTTCTTAAACGTTCCCTCCTAACTTTACTTACAGACAGCATCAGTCTAGCTCGGTGCCTTTTTACAAAGGTTAGAGTATTATGGTGTTGGATTTGTTTTGTTTAAAAAAAAATACACATAACTCCATTTTATTTCCTATAAAAATATTTAATACATGATGTAATTCGGCTGTAGGTATACATGGATTATTTCAACTCAAAAGAGTGAATGAGCAGTATGTGTAAATAAATGTATGACTGCAAAGACATACTGAGCATTCATGAAAGCAAATGTTTTGTGCACCAAAAAGCAACATTTATAACATTTATAAACTTCAAGAAAACAAAAAAGAAAGCAAAAACATCAAGAAGAATTTAGAAACTTTTGGCCCAATGTGGCATATTTTTGCAATCGAATGATAAATGACTTGAACTTAAACATGACAGAACCAGTAAACTTTACTGAAGAGTGAATGCATCATGAGCACATTGTTCATATCTTTTGCTGAACTTTGCTGAACTTTCTTGAAAATACTGGCCTGTTAAAAATTTAAAGGGATCTTAGGGGAAATTAAAAAAAAGACATAATTTAAAATTTAATACCAGCTTCATTTTTGCCTTTTGTAGTTGAGTAATATAAGTAGAGGCTTACTGAGATCAGAAGTCTTGCTCACCTCCAGGATAGCTCCTGCAACATTATGTTTCAGATGTCAGTGGATTTCATCATCCAGACTCTTAGAATTTACAATCACGGCTTTCCGAAGCTTGGAGCACACGGATAATAGCTCTGATTCTCTTGTCTTGTCGTTGGATCTCTAAGTTGATGAACATATGCTGAAATATCACAGTAAACATTTTGTAGCCATTTAAACAAAACCTTGTCTCGTCTTTATTGCTTGTGTGAAAAAAAGAACACTAGCCGACTGGAGTAAATATAGTGGTGTTTAAGTAAGACTTGTTGCAGTTCTCCAACTCAAGTATAGATGTAAAGCAGCATTAAACAGCATTTTTAATACCATGTCTGCTACCTACTTCAAAACTAATATTACCTTTAATCTCTGCTACCGACGTGCATCTAAAGTTGTCTTCAGCGTCATCAGACAGATCAAAAACTGCTCATTAGCCTTTGAACTCTTATAAAGCATCACAGCCATTTTTCATAGGTGACATTAATTCATTTTAGTGCCACCTTAACAAAAAGCGCCACACAACAAAGACCTCTTAAATATGTCAGGCTGTGATTTTCGATCTTCCTATTCAGGACACTCATCCTCAGCTTGTGGTTGCAATATTTGGAACTTTTCAGTAAAAAATTCTTCTTCCTTGCCGCTGTTTCATTCATCTGTCAAACCTCCTCAGTCTCATTTGCCTGATTTGCTCAGTTCTGGCATCTTCGGAGAGGTGGAAACCATAAGGAGGGGGGGCTCCTCTCTGCCGGGTTTGACCTAAAAAAAGAAAAGAAAAGAAAAGAAAAGAAAAGAAAAGAAAAGAAAAGAAAAGAAAAGAAAAGAAAAGAAAAGAAAGATAAAACAGTGACATCAGATAGATATAAAAAATAAATCACTCGAACCCTTTTCCACTTATCAAAACTGTCCCCTCCTGCCTTACCTCTGTCATTCAGGCTGTTTCTGATGGCTTCCTCTAACTGCTCCTCCTCTGTCAGTCCACCTGTATAAGATGCATCTGCTGTGTAACCTGGTGCATACTGATAGTTTCCTGAGAGTCCTCTACCAGTGCCAGTGTAGCCTGAGACACACATACACACCAGGTTAAGTCTGGCATATTGTATACTCTCGTTATTGTCTGTAAATCCCGTGAAGACAGCAAAGCCTACAATATATTAGTCAGTATACAGTCATTTTCTGCCATCATACCCGAGTAGCCCGAAGATCTGTAGTAGGCACCGGGCTGTGAGTTATATCCATTCGATGTCACAAACCCTGGTGAAAATATATGCAGATTATTTCAGTTTTCCTCTCAATAAGCAGATTCTATATAAATATCAGGTACTTGTAGGAAAGCTTGATCTAGTCCATTTGTAGTTTGCTTTAGGTTGAACCTATTGACCAACCTCTCTGTTTAGAGCAACTGAAGAATGACACTGGCTATCACCTGATGACAATTTATCTTTTAATTTGCCTCACAAAGTTTAGCTGCATTTACAAAAGTCTTGCTCTCATTTGAGGGAGCTACACCGGAGCTCCCCCCAGGGGCTTGTCAGCAGAACAACTGAAGGGCTCCCACATTGTTTCCATTTAAACAGTGTTACTGACAAATATTTATATTTGTACATAGATTAATTCTCAAAGCTGACTCTAGTGTTCTATCACATATTTTCTATCACACTTGAATCTTTAGACTTTGGTCCACTGTGTTTTTGCCATCTTACGAGTGGCTGCGTTAATATAAATGTAAGAAAACAGGTGAGAAAAAAAAACATGAATTCAGACCTGCACATTTCTTCATGATTTTCTTCAGTGGTCCGGTGGTGTAGAGGAGACCTACCAGGATCCCTGACAGGTGACCAACAAAAGAGGTCCTGAAGAAGAGAAGCATAGATTATTGCTATTTAATCAAACACTGCCATCTACAGGACATTTTAATTCAACACCTCAAACAACAGGTTCCTAAAATAAAACATTACTAATTGTCATTGAGCCTAACTGCATACTAATCACACATCAGTGAGCAGAAGAAATTGCATCTGAATCTGGAGCAGTATTAGATTAGAGAGAAGTCGATGTGTATGTTGATTCAATCATGAAATGACATCATGTAGCCTTACCCTCTGTGGATACTGACTGATACTAAAATATAATTTAAAAAAAACAACAGAGAACAGTTGAGCCATTTTTGGAGGAACCCGTTTTGCATTTTTATTATCTGTAACACAAATACCTGATTCTGTTCAGCGACTTGTGCTTCTTAATGCTTCTTTCAGGTACCATTTAAAAAATATATTAAACATCCCCATCCCCTTTTTATAGGTTCCTGCTGAAAAATAGCATGCCCAAAGTGAATCGACTATTTCTCTGCAATTACAAACTCAATATAACTATAAAAATAAAGGTGACACTTTGAAAATTCTTTGGTATTGAATTGGTCTTGAAGTACACTGAGAGAGAGCTGTGCAGGAAGTGCAATTTTATCGTGGTGGAAGCAAAACAGCAAAAATAAGAGGGAATTCATTGCAATGTTTTTCAAAAGTCTGGTTTGTCTCCTTTTGCTGCTGGTTCAGTGAATTTTGGTCAGAGAGTGACGTGCAGCTTTGGAATCTGTCAGATGTCTGCTTTCAACACCCAACGCCATGTTTTAGCTGAGATTCTGATGCTTCTGGCAAAATCCATTTAAAAATGCATTTCAGGATTTAATGAATCGATGTTGGATTATTCAAATTCAAATTAATTTGAAATAGAAAATCAATTTTTAAAGCAGAAGAGCTGTTGCCCTGCTAGGTGCATCAGTGTTCACACTGGTATCTCTATATTTTAACTGTGTAGTAAATCCATAGTCCTGATTAATTTACAGATACGAATTACAGACAGGTAACTCACCCGGGTGATGTTATGTGGATAAGCACCAGCTCTACCCAGCTAGCATAGCGACTAGACACAGGTAATCCCATCACATAGGTCACACTTCCGGGGTAGTAATGGTTATTGAGTACCTTCAAAGCAAACAGGACACCTAGAAGCACAATCGTTGCAAAGATAAATACACAAGAAAAAGGAAATGTTGCCATTTTCGGAAAAAAAGATCAAATAGTTGGTCATGACATATGGAGGAAGATAATACAATATATGTTTACAAATATAGAGTGATCAAATCTTCTATATCAGTTACAACATAAAGGATTATAGAACTTTCCCCTATAATTTATACCTGAGAAGCCAACAGCACACGCCATGCTGTACGACTGGTCCTGCATGAGCTCTGTTAGCAACGCCTCCAACACTAGATAGACCAGTCCAGTAAGCAGAGAGAACACTGAGAGCAGGTAAAGGAACCAGGGCCCACCCAGCCGTTGCTCCAGCCTTCTACCTTTCCAGAGGAAGGACACCATGTTGAAGTAAAGATGCCAGTCGTCTGCATGGTGCAGTGGGGACAGCAGGAGTCTGCGCCAGTCTTTAAACCAGTAGGCCTGCTGCACACTAACACAGGCCTAGGAAATTAAGAGATAATACATTTTTTTTACATTTTTTAAATACTAATTAGAATACTATCATAAAAAGTTATTATTATTATACTTTAGTTATTATGAGATCTGCACATAATCTTTCTACTTGATAAACAACTTTCCCATTAATGTAATAATATCTTCCTTGTTGATTATATTCTAACATTTTAGTAACACAGTTTAAAACAATTATTTCAGGGCTACTGCACTGTATAAAACAAAATAGCCAACCTTGTGCTGTATAAATATTGGTCGACATTAAAAATGGACAAACTCTGTCTCCATCATTAGATGTGTATTTGGTGTATTTACCTGAAACAGTGGGGCAGCAGGGAATAGGTAAAGGTACACATTGAGAGCCAGGACAGCCAGAGTGATGGGAGGGATATTGTTCAGACCCAATTGAAACACCTGGGAGGCAAGGAGCAGCAAGCCCAGCTGGGATCCCCTCTGTCTGTTTCGCATACTGAAAATAACCTAGGGAAAAACAACTGCCTGATTATTTTTCAGACATTTTCGGTTACCATAAAATTCACATTTATAAGTTATTAGAGAAAGGCTGAAGATTAAATCATTAAATCACACAATCTCTGAGTATCAGCTTTGAAAGACTCAGATGCACGGAAACTCCCTCTACTTGACTATGAGTTGTATTAATAAGGAAGTGTTGGGCTGTTGTTAAAACAAAACACAAACATTAGAAATTAGAAAGAAATGTCAGAGAAAGCTCAAGTGGTTACAGTTCACATTAATTCAATTACTAGCAGAAGTCCAGACTGTAGATTTGATCTGAAGCCTTTATAAGAAAAAGAATACCACTGCTTGTCGTGCTTTAATATGATGAGTTAAAATGCCTTTTTCTGATATCTAACACATAAGAAATTTAACTAATATTCATTATTAAATAAAGACTGAGTCCTCCTTCCCCCATGAGCTTATAAATGTTCAGGAAATGTCAGTCACATGGCGGTGTATATGTACAGTCAAACCATACACACTACAGCCTTAGATATCATACAACCCCAACACCGTGATCCAGAGTATAAGTAGTAGTAAGTAGTAGTAAGTAGTAATATAAGTAGTATAAGAAAGGTATCCCAGATACAGTCAATAATAATTAGCAATTAGAAAAAAGTCTGCAAGTCAGTTTAAAACATTCAGTAGCTTAACAACAACACTGATGCTGATGTTCTTTGGAAAAAACAATATTCCATTACTAAAGAATAAAATGCCCCACAACATACAATGACATTCACTTCACGGGGAACTAAAAGTAAACTTACTGTCAGCGCTGACAATCGTTGGAAACGCTTCCTCGTTCAGTTACTTTCGCTACCGCAAAACTTTAACGTCAGCCCGGTGTTTAACCAGGTGAGCACAATTTAACGCTGATAAAAAACATGAAGTTTCACTTATATAACTCTTAATCAAACGTCAGCAAAACGTATTACTAGATATTTCATCATTTCTAGCATTTACCAGTAACAACCCGACAAGTTGGCGCTGTGCAAACGTCAGAGGTCACGTGACAATAACAAAGCTACGTAGTTTGCGCAGCCGCATTGGGGTTTGCGAGGTAAAGGTCAGTTTTTTTTCTTCTTCTTCTTCTTCTTCTTCTTCTTTATTATTATTATTATTATTATTATTATTATTATTATTATTATTATTATTATTATTATTATTAACAAAGGCAATAAAAACAATACCTACAAGAACCTATGATAATAACAACAACAATCACTCTGGCCAAGACAGGGGAAAAAGGGAGAAAGGCGCAATAAGAACAGTAAGCATTATTAGGGTAGGGTAAATCTACAAGCTGGGTATTTAGAAAAACAGTATTTAGATGGATCGTAATAGTAGTCTGAATAAACTTTATAGTTTTGAAATTAATCTAAAAACAAACTTTGCCACTTGATAGTGATCTTAGTATATACATGGAATTAAGAGAACTTTAGAGCTGAAGAAGCTTATCGGATGAGAGGTGAAACGTCTTCAAGAAACTTAAAGAAGTCCAGACGCTTTTTTCCCAAGCTCGTTAGACTACGTTCAACATCCAGCGGGCGGTACGTAAAAACCGTTATAGAAATGTGGTCAGAGCGATTCTAAGGCTTTGTGAACTAGGGGGGGTTAAGAAAGATATAGATTCACTAAAAATGTCGCTTTTAGTTATTATAATGTTAAATTATTATATTTTAATTTATATACGTTATTTTACTTTATTCAGAATTAACCTGCCGGTTAACTTTCTTTTCTAAATTTTGGGGGGGTTAAAATTAAGCATACCAGTGATCCACCTCCACCCTATTGTTCAAGAAATGGTTCAATCCTCTCTAGGCGGGGAAAGCGTCATCTGCTTCATTATTTCCTGTTACGTCGACGCTTAACGGTCGGTTTGTAAGACTGAGATTTTTCTGCCATTTTGTAGCGTAAACACCAAAGAGCAAAATGGTAAGAAACCTTGTAAAAGCAAACTTTTAGTAGTCAGTTACGGGCGATATGTTTCTTCCGCATTTTTTGACCTCCTCCCAGTTCTAAGGAGCGAGGAGGGAAGTGTTGCCTTTAACTGCAAAGTAGAAATGGGAAAATGATGTCTCTATACTGACATTTACTTTACTCTGTGATGGTTATGCAAGAGGTGTGGTTTAAATATATAAATGATTAGGGGGGTTATTGTGTTTTAGGCTTAGTAAGTGTCTTGTAAATGCTGAGCAGATCAGATATGGGAAGGTGGTTGAAGTGTGAACGGAGAGATTTGTTTTGTTCACGATCACTTGAATATTCGGTTTCGTTAAAGCGTTTTTTCAGTAATAGATTCCAAGTGAAAAGGGCGCACATTTTGAAATTTCAACAGCACGTACGTCATCGGTAGTTAAGGAAGGAAAGATTTGTCGCATAGCAACACAATGTATGGAGAAAACAGTCAAGTGAAAACTAGTATGCTTGTGATTTAGATACTTTTTAAAGACTGTTTGGCCCAAAAGCAAGGAGTAGTTGGCATTGTTCCCATGTATGCAGTTTTTCAATTTGTGTCCCTTTACTCTGATCTAAAAGAAAAAGGTGTACATCTAATTGACTCCCCCCCTCTCCCCCTCCCACAGCGTGAATGCATCTCCGTCCACGTTGGACAGGCTGGTGTCCAGATTGGGAATGCCTGCTGGGAGCTTTACTGCTTGGAACATGGCATTCAGCCAGACGGTCAAATGCCCAGTGACAAGACCATTGGCGGAGGAGATGATTCCTTCAACACATTTTTCAGTGAGACTGGAGCTGGAAAGCATGTCCCTAGAGCTGTTTTTGTGGACCTTGAACCCACTGTGATCGGTAAGCGTTGTTACCATTGGCTAAATGTAGCAGTGCAGTATGTGAGTCAGTTTAAATAACTGTCTGTCTGTTTCCTTAGATGAGGTGCGGACTGGGACGTATCGCCAGCTGTTCCACCCTGAGCAGTTGATCACTGGCAAGGAGGATGCAGCTAACAATTATGCCCGTGGACACTATACCATTGGAAAAGAGATCATTGATCTTGTTCTGGACAGGGTTCGCAAACTGGTGGGTAAATTCAGAGCCATTATCGACAAAGTAAACTAGATAACTGTATCGCATGAACTTTGTCTTTCCCTCTCCATCCTCAGGCTGACCAGTGCACTGGTCTTCAGGGCTTCCTGGTGTTCCACAGCTTTGGCGGTGGGACCGGCTCTGGTTTCACCTCCCTGCTGATGGAGCGCCTTTCTGTAGACTACGGCAAGAAGTCAAAGCTGGAGTTTTCCATCTACCCAGCTCCCCAAGTGTCCACCGCTGTGGTTGAGCCCTACAACGCCATCCTGACCACCCACACCACCCTAGAGCACTCTGACTGTGCCTTCATGGTAGATAACGAGGCAATCTATGACATCTGCCGTAGGAACCTCGATATCGAGCGTCCTTCCTACACCAACCTGAACAGGTTGATCAGCCAGATTGTGTCCTCCATCACTGCTTCGCTCCGCTTCGATGGCGCCCTCAATGTTGATCTGACAGAGTTCCAGACCAACTTGGTGCCCTACCCTCGTATCCATTTCCCCCTGGCCACCTACGCCCCCGTCATCTCTGCAGAGAAAGCTTATCACGAGCAGCTAACTGTATCAGAAATCACAAACGCTTGCTTCGAGCCAGCCAATCAGATGGTGAAATGTGACCCTCGCCACGGCAAGTACATGGCCTGCTGCCTTTTGTACCGTGGCGATGTGGTGCCCAAAGATGTCAACGCTGCCATTGCTGCCATTAAAACCAAGCGCACCATCCAGTTCGTGGACTGGTGCCCCACCGGTTTCAAGGTCGGCATCAACTACCAGCCACCCACTGTGGTTCCTGGTGGAGACCTGGCCAAGGTCCAGAGGGCTGTGTGTATGCTGAGCAACACCACTGCCATCGCTGAGGCTTGGGCACGACTTGACCACAAGTTTGACTTGATGTACGCCAAGCGTGCATTTGTTCACTGGTATGTGGGTGAGGGAATGGAGGAGGGTGAGTTTTCTGAGGCTAGAGAGGACATGGCAGCTCTAGAGAAGGATTATGAAGAGGTTGGAGTTGACTCTGTTGATGGGGAGGGAGATGAGGAAGGTGAGGAGTAGGTTCATTGCAATAAAATCATCAAAGTTATGCAAGTTCGCTCAGAAGCACTGTTACATTGGTCTACCAAATCTTGTTACACATTCCTGTATATAATTTTCAACTTTAAATAAATGTGGTGTTTTAATGCTATGTGAGAGTGTAACATGGAGACATGACCACTTTGTTTTGTAGTTCTGTTCTTTCAATATCAGCACTTTCTTTTATTAAGGTGCTGCTTAATAAAGAGTACATGAGCTGTTTAAAGAGAAGGTGTCAGTGCATTAATTTTTTTTTAAACACTAATACTCAAAAACTGTTAAGAACAGTTTTAAAGCTTTACACCTTAAATATTTAAATACATAAAACAGCAGTTGCTTGGGGCTGTAAAATTTAATCTGGTTTCATCTAATTATGTGTTTGGGGCCTAGTGTGGAAAGTCTATAATATTTCAGAAAAAACTAATTTGGGAATCAATGGTGTGCATCCGGCAGTATATGCTGATGTGTCGTAATGTTTTTTTAGTTCTGTCCCGAACGGCCACCACAGAAAAATGGAAAATAAAATACATCTTAAACATACATGCACAGTCAGCATATAAAACAATTATATTATTTCATCTAAAAAATATTTACTTTAGATAACTGAAGTGTGTTTTGTCGATACTGCCGCTGTTATCTTGTTTAAAAATAAGTTGGCAGAACGTTTAAATACCAGTCAAAATTCTTACCTCCTTCCATGTTTGTATATTGTTATCAAACACCCATGCTGATTCCCCACAGTGGTCACACTTAGAAACTACAAAACAGAATTAATCACATGCTTACAGTATTAAATATATTTAAGGCTGTGTGCTTTATACAGTCACTGGTACACTAATTCATTATTAAATTAAAGGACAATGATTTGGGAAATAGTTACCGCCACCCAACGGAGATATTAATATTATTTTAAGTTTTCATTATACCATCTTTTAGTAATGATGGACGGATTCTTTGATTCAATTTACTTTTTAAAAGTAATATTTCTGGGCAATATTGCCCCAAAAAGATATACCTAGTAAATAGGTCAAGTGATCAATTAAATTACATTTATTTTAAAAAGATGAGTAAACAAATAAATACTTTAAGTGGTTGTAAGTAGAAATTACTTAATAATCGTAACTACAAGCAGGCACTGCCTGCCAAACATGTTCAGAGGCTTCAGCGGAAGAGGTTTAACCTCCCGCTCTGTCTCACCGGTTTCTGGCATCGATTGTAAACACGTGCGCCAGGTGTAGCTCACCGTTTCTCCGTCAATTATTCAGGAATCCTACCTAGGATCAGCTTTCTCGTCTCACAAACACAAACCTGTTTCATTTAGCTCGCAGTTTTCTACACTCTACAAACTGTATAGCTTTCCTGCCGCCAACGATCATTACCCGGACTGCCGGAGCATCTGTTGCTTATAGGAACAGCGGCATATAGATGGGAAGTTCTTGTTTTGTTTTGTTTTCATAATTTTGAACTTCGTATTGTTGGCTTAAAAAAACCTTTCTGTAAACAACGTGATCATTGAACGACAACACAATAATATAGACATAATAATATAAAGGGAAATGTGAGTAAATGTGAAGCAGCGAGTATACTGTGTTTTTATGAAGAAAATAAATACGTATAAAAAGAGAAAGAAAACAAAAACACATCAATTTATACAAAGGGATTGCTTGGTGGGATACACCTTTGTATTTTTGCATAGAACAATAGTCTTGATCGATTTCTTTTCGCAGTGTGACCTGTTTGGCTGTTTCATCTTTTCACGTATGTAATTGAAGGCAGAGCTATGAAGACACAGAAAGAAACACATTTTTAAATTCAGTTTTATTGTACTAATACTGTATTAAAATTTTAATTACTTGGTTGTACTCAAATTGTTAAAAGTTATACATGAGTTACATTTATCATCCAAACCGCCAGGAGGCGATACGTAAAATTATTCTAGAAATGCGGTCCGAGGAAGTCAGGGCGAATCTAAGGGTCTAGAAATTAGGGAGCCATTAAAGATATTTGTACGTTTAAAATTTACATTTTTTTATTATATAATTAATAGAAGACGCACTTTGCTTTATTTTTGATTAATCTAGTGATGAGTTTTTTTGTTTTTGGATAAAATTAAGCATATTGTAATCCGCGCACCTCCTAATTTATAAGAAATGGTTCGGTCCCCTCCGCAAGCCAGGCGCGAAAGCGCTGTCTGCGTCATTATTTCCTCTTAGATCGGCTCCTAACGGTTGGTTTGGAGGATTTGTTGTCGAGTTTTTCTTCCTATTCTTTACTCTAAGGACCAACGAACAAAATGGTAAGAAATTTAAAAACCTCTGCTAAATGTTGGCAGTTGGTTATTGATGATATGTCGGTGCGCAATTTTTAATCTGCTGTTCTAAGGAACGAGGGAGGAAGCGTTGCCTTAAACCGAAAAGTAAAAACGGGAACATGGAAGGCAGTATACGGAACTACGTTTTACTCTTTGATAATCAGACAGGTCGCATAATTTTAGGTATCAGTAAGATTGGAGGGTATAACTGTGATTTGGGGCGTGGGGAGATGACATGGCGCATTTTTGGTGGTTGTGACAACCCATTCCTCCCCGCTTTCCGTTCGGCCTTTTGTGCACCGGAGAGGTGTGGTTTATATCCAGTCAGTGACGACATCTGGCCTAGCGTCCCACTGGACTGTAAAAGCTCTTAGTGCTCAGTTGTTGGGTAGCTATCTTCTCTAAGACACCTTTTGAATTAACTTGCTCTTTAGTTTAGGTTTTAGGTTTTTGACCTGGATAAATGGTGAACAGGTCGGGAGGGGGAAAAAAATGATAAGGTTTTTGGTACCCATCATCTGTAGTGAAAAAAGTGTGAACATCTAAGTGACCTGTCTTTCTTCCCACAGCGTGAATGCATCTCCATCCACGTTGGACAGGCTGGTGTCCAGATTGGGAATGCCTGCTGGGAGCTTTACTGCTTGGAACATGGCATTCAGCCAGACGGTCAAATGCCCAGTGACAAGACCATTGGCGGAGGAGATGATTCCTTCAACACATTTTTCAGTGAGACTGGAGCTGGAAAGCATGTCCCTAGAGCTGTTTTTGTGGACCTTGAACCCACTGTGATCGGTAAGCGTTGTTACCATTGGCTAAATGTAGCAGTGCAGTATGTGAGTCAGTTTAAATAACTGTCTGTCTGTTTCCTTAGATGAGGTGCGGACTGGGACGTATCGCCAGCTGTTCCACCCTGAGCAGTTGATCACTGGCAAGGAGGATGCAGCTAACAATTATGCCCGTGGACACTATACCATTGGAAAAGAGATCATTGATCTTGTTCTGGACAGGGTTCGCAAACTGGTGGGTAAATTCAGAGCCATTAT
>NW_024582514.1:325941-374354 GCF_018398535.1 Haplochromis burtoni
CTCAGAAGCACTGTTACATTGGTCTACCAAATCTTGTTACACATTCCTGTGGAGGAGAGTGCATATTTTTCATCTGTGAATAAATGCGTATGAAAATTAAAATGCATTGTTGTTATTTGACATAAGAGTGTAACATGGAGACATGACGACTTCATTTTGTAGTTTTATTCCTTCAACGTCATCAGTTTTTTCTTCCAGGTGCTGCTGATCTTTAACAACGAGTACATGAGCGATTAAAAATCAAACTTGATATCTACTTGACTAGCGATTGAGATGAATCATTTTCATAATTTCTACATCTACTCAAGAGCTCTAAAGTGTTTTACAGGTTTGCTTTAAAATATAAAGAACAGAGGTATTTATTGTCTGAAAAGCTGAACTCTTAACGAGAGTGTTACAATGGAAGGTGGCTTCTGATTGTAGATTGTATGCCTAAAATAAGACCTGAAGGTCAGGATCAGCCCACAGACCATCTCAATATGACTTCTGATGTCATTTAAAGGAAAACTGGAAACAAACCCTCCTGAGAGGGAAAAAAAATGGATAGCCTTGGAGCTTGAGATTAAATCAATTTAATAAAGTTGTACTGCCACTGACTCATTTCAACAGACTAAACTGTGCAAATAAATTATCAGTGACAAACTGAAACACCTTTATTTATGTAGCACTAACCAACCATAAGAAAGATTTAGTATTAGATCAAAGTTGTCAGTAACAGACACAAGACAAGTCAGCTTCTCTGACATGCTGATCATTTCTTCGTGCTCTATCAAATTGAATCTAGTTTCATTTAATTATGCATTTGAGGCCTGGTGATGAAATTCAGTCACATACAGTCTGCATTTTAAACCAATCATTATATTTATTTATTCAAAATGTGTCCTTTAGCTAACTGAAATGTGTTTTGCTTTGTTAGCAATAAAAACATTAATACAGTTTTTGAAAGCATTCTTTCTTTTCAATATTTGTCCCAAAGCATCTACCTAATAATAATAATAATAATCATCATCAACATCATCATCATAGGGCAATTTATTAAATTATGATTTTACTACTTACTCTTAAAAAAAAAACACCAAGGTATTCGTAAGTCGAAACGTTAATAATCGTAACTAAAAGCAGGTACTGCCAGCCGAACATGTTCAGAGGCTGCAGCGGAAGAGGTTCAACCTCCAGTTCTGTCTCAACGGTTTCTGGCATCGATTGTAAACACGTGTGCCAGGTGCAGCTCACCGTTTCTCCGTCAATTATTCAGGAACGCAACGCCTGCCTGCGATCACCTTTCCCGTCTCACAAACACAAACCTGTTTCATTTAGTTCGGTGTTTTCTACACTCTACAAACTGTATAGCTTTCCTGCCGCCAATGATCGCTACCCGGACCACAGCTGCCGGAGAGGCTGTTGCTATAGGAACAGCGGCACACAAGGCAGACAGACAGACAGACAGGAAGATGTCAAATAGATTATTGCCGGAAGAAACATGGTTCTCCCTTCAAAATTAAAGCGGGTCCCATCGCAAAGGAGACCCAAAACTAAGGAAAAACAAAAGAAAGTAAATAAATAAATAAAAGTAATGTAAAAAAGATAACAAAAAATAAATAAAAATGTCCCCAGAAATAAGAATTTAAAACATTACAGATAATTACCTTTTTATTTACTTAAAAGAAGAAAAGTCAGATTAAACTGCTTATATCCTGCTGACCAGTAGAATTGAATGTATTTTAAGTTACATAGTGTTTCAAAATAACTTCACTACAGAGTCTTTGTCATTTATATAAATTAAGGTGACTATATATATAAAAAATTTGAATCTGTATTGTTTTGATATTGTATTAAAATCTACATTTAATTTAGTCCAAAATTTACATCACAATCGCATAAGTCTTCCAAATCATATTAAGTGGCTAAGAAGCATTGTTGAATATTACTTTGAAAGCAGGCAGAGGAAGTGCAGTTTGTCCCACAGGTTGCACTTGACGGTGACAGTAAGGCTGGAGCGGGAATAGCCGGAGAGCCGAGGCAGGTAAAAGTGTGTATGTGTGTGTTTGTGCGTGTTTGTATGATGAGACAGAAAGGGGTAACGGCGTGAAGAAGAGAGGGAGAGAGGTGAAAGGAGGACAAAGCAGACGAGTGAGAGTTGGAAAAACAGAAGAGATAACAAAAGGAGGAAAGGATGTCGGAGCGGGTAGCTTCGTGTGGGAGCCTGTATGACAGCACCAACCTGCTGCTACAGTACTGCAACAACGGTGAGCTGCCTCTCATTCCTCTCCATCACACACAACAGGGGAAAATAAACAACACCGCCGTCCAGACAGCTGCACAGCTCTCCAATTTCATTCAGAAAAATCGAGAAAACAAACAAACATGTTTTTTTTCATTCTTCTAGAGAACGTTTTAAAATATATTTCAAAAATATCAGAAGAGATGTTGAAAATATTTAGTGTCTTCTGATTTTGCTTACGTGGTTTGTGTTTGTGTAATGAGCTTTGTATGATTTTACTCTTTTATCATATTAGATCACTGCTGGCTCTTACACACACACACACACACACACACACACACACACACACACACACACACACACACACACACACACACACTATGTGTATATGTGTGTATATATAATGTACATAGCTGTCAACGTACAGTTTTTTAGTTGCAACAATAAAAACAGATGAACACATTTTAAGTGAACTGCGTTTGAAGGCACAAAGGTTTCTATTATTTTAATCTATTTATTTATTTATTTTATTTATTACAATTTAGATATGGCTTATATTCATTTCAAAAGTTCCCAGCAGTTTGACACTTTCAGGATCTCTTTCTGACAGCGTTGTGTTTTTAATAGTTAGAGAGTAAAATTTATTGAGTTATCATCACTAAGTCATTTACATGAGTGAAGAACCACACTTTAGGGCTACAAACCGCTGTTAGAAATACAATTGACCTGTTGCCTTTAGCACTAAAGTGGTGGAGGGATTGTGGTTGCCATCATGAATAGGAACTTTGTCTTGTTCGCAATATCAGCAGCTTAATTTTTTACACTCATGGCCATTTGACAGTTTCCTAACCCCCCTGCCTCGTCTGCCTGTGTCGGTCACATCCTGGTTAACAAATATGATGCAAATGCTCGCCTGATGCTGCTAGAATAGATCGTATCTGTGGTCACGCTGGAGGATTGTGACAGGCGTACGAGGTGGTGATGAGTTTCTAAGGCTGTTTTAGACAAATTGTCTCTGTGGAGAGATTCATGTGGAGATGCGAATACCATCAGTGGAGCAGTTTAAGGCGTTTGAACTGTTGTTATCTTAGGGAAGTATCTGTGGATTGCATTAACCCTGCAGTCAACTAAACTTCACAGACAGCCATATTGAGAAGCAGGTGGGGAGACAGTGAGGGGTCGTGAGAGTCTGATCAGAGCTGTGATGTGTGTTATCCAAGAAGGAGCATGTGCCAATCAAAGCATTTGGTGGAGGCGGTGGTCCAAAGCCTCCTGCAGCTTCCTGGATCATAACGATTTCAGTTAAACTGTAAGACAAATGCACAGCCTCGGCTCGTTGATCTTCACAGTAGCTGAGCTCAAATTAAAACAAAAAGAGGAAAATTTTGCTTTTAAGTTACAGTGGAGGCTTGTTGAGTGACAGCTGGTCCTGCAGCTGAGGGTCAACTGCTTTATTTGGACCACTTTGGACGCATAATGACTGGCTTTTTGGCTTCTTCACTTTAAATGTTAAAACAAAAATAGCACTTTGATTTAAATCAGCAGTTAATAATATGAATACATTGCTGTTTTTTTATATGTAGGTTATTGTCATCTGATAAAACTGACAAGTTTCCTTTTTGGACTATTTATTTGAAGGACAAGTGGGTACGTTAATGAGGTGTCACAGTGTGCCATGAAGGCTGTAGGTTCTCATCCAATTAAATGCGGGCTGATTTCTTACATTATGGTTGCTGTATTATTTTCAGACTGTATTTTTTTTTACCTGCTATTCACCACAGCATTTTCATGCACGGACATGCCATGGGGTTGTTTTTAGCTGGTTAGGATTGTGACTTTGAGTGGGGACTCTACTGCTAAAATTATTGAAAGCAAAAACAGAAGTAATTTGCACCCTCCTTGGTCAACAGGGTGAAGCACAGTATTTAATCTGTGTCTGGATACTGCAGTCAGACAATAAACAGTGTTTAGTTTTAAACTAGGTGCTGAAATATGCCTGTGTGAAGTGTGAATCAGTCATAAGAATAACATGAAGGTGTCTTATTGCAGGTAGCAGGCTGCAGGTAGACAGGAATGAGCTAAGTGGAGAACAGAGTGTGTTATAATTCTGTTAGTAGACTCTGTTAGCAACAGGAAGCTCTAGAGAGTTTAACTTAGCCAAAATGTGTAATCTTTTATGTGTCTATTGAAGCACCCTGTTTCGTTCCCTTTCTTTTGACCTGTCTGTCAATCTTCTTGTATCTGCCATCTGTCCTCTCACTGCTGTAACCAGAGATCCTCCATCTTCATCCGATCTGTTGTCATGTCCTGGTCAACGCTTGAGCCAAATGCAGTTTGGATTCTCCAGTGTTTAAAAAATTTTCTAGTCAAATTAAACACATAGTCTCTTTGAACATGTTGAACGTCTGGCTCCAATAAAGCTGGATGTTCTATTTGTAGGGCAGTATAATGAGTTAGTTTAGCATTTCCAGTACTGACAGGTTTTATAGCTTTTATCTAAATGATGCTGTTGAGGTAAATACAACACATCAGGCTTCTTTATACATTCGTTCTCAGTCCTCAGAGCTTTTACTCTTGAGCTCATTTCAGAATTGCACAGTTGTCCTTTGAATCGAATATACTTGTTCATATTGTGACACTTTAGCACAGAGACATATGAGGACACACTGTACAGGCATTAAGTGATTCTCAGCTATTAAAGTCTGCACACAGACGTCGTTAATGGCCTCACAATAAATTTCAGTGTGCCTCACTTCTCTCCGTGCTGTTGTTTTAGAGTCGACAGGAGGTTTACGCTACTAACTAGCAATTTAGTTTGTTTAGTTATTTGGGTTCCGGTTTTAATAATAGTTTGCATTTCATATGCAAATTTAATTTGGTCATCAGTGGGGCATGAAAAAGATTTTTAACTAAATCTCATATCTCACTATTTTATCTGAAGAAACAAGACTCTAAATGGGCCATTTCCCTTTGCACATCCATATTTTATGATTCATCTTTGTTGCAGTGGTGTATTTAACAACATGCACCTGTTATCTCTACGAAAGTACGCACATGATTGCATGAATCCATACTGACATCTGGACCACGTTTACAGTGCAAAGTGATGCTGTGCAACCTGCAGAGTGCCACTTTACCAGTGCAGAGTACAGTCTGTTCCTCCAGCTGAAGACTGAAATGACTAGCGGCTGAAGCAATGTTTGAGCGTTACAGCGACGAACCCGTCAATCGTGGCATACTGTATGCTGCACAGCTGCCATTTGCAAACTCTGTTTAGTGGCAATGAAAAGAAAAAAGCGTCACGCACCAGTCTGCTGAAAAATTCCTTTCTTCATGGTACGCTGAGGTTTCAATTCAAATGGCAAGTGTTTAAAATGTAAGATTTACTGTATTATTTATTTAAATGTTGGTATAGGGTGAGGAAAACACTTCACAAACACATATTTTATGTTGTGAAATGAGGTTTCTTCTTGTTGAAGGTTCTTCCTCCCAGTTTTCACCAGGTGCTGCTCATTGGGGATCATGCAATGAGTGGAGTTCTCTATAATATTGTGGGGTGTTGGCATTATAATCTATCGTCCCTTAAGCAGGCTGCAACAGCATACAGTGCAGCACAGAAGATTAAGCTGTGTCACACTTTAGCTACATAGACTGGAAATCCATCTGTTATCATTGGTTTTGACCTTTTCCTGTCTGTAGAATATCACAGACTCATCTTTTAAAGCACCAAAATCGGCCATACTCTTGTTACCAGTTTGAAACATTTCCAGATGAGTGCATGTAGATCTTGAATGAGAATATACTGCATGGTAACTGGACAGTTTTTACATTTTTACCTGCAAGGACACAGACTACAGTGGTGGCATTTATTCTCATGTGGTGTGTATCCTTTATGTGGGTGTGTGAGTGCATGTCATTGATCCTGGACGTCGCAGCATCTCTTCCTGGTGGTGCCTGGCTGTGCTGATGCTGATGCTGGTGCAGTGTGTTTGTGTGGCCCTAAGCCAGGCTCCACCCCTTCTGCCTCGGCTTTCTCTCTGCTTGTAGCTAATTAATGAGACAGGAGGAGGGATGTAAGGGAAGGAGTAGAAAAAAAAGAGGAGAGAGAGAGAGGCGGAGCAGGGGATGGGAGGAGGAAGAGGGAGTGGCCCAGGAAGGAGGAAGTGGAGGTGGAGGAAGGAGTGGGTCAGCAAAAGAGGATGGCAGATGATTTATTTTTGTGTGTGTGTGTGAGATAGAGAGGGAGCGAGAGGGTGAGCAAGCACCGGTCATAGATGGGAAGGGGAGGGAGTGGGAGTCCAGGAAGTCTCTAAGGAGGAAGAGTGAGGGCAAGTGGACTGACTGACTGACTGCTCTGTGGATTGAGTGACTGGTTGATTGACAGGAGGAGTGACCAGGCACTCAGCGTGGCACTATGGCAGGTAGGCACGTCGAGCTCCACCTTCATCATCACTTCACTGCAGCATAAATATTCCAGCAGCCAACAGTCTTCTTATTGTCCTGTGCCGACCTCCCTACCTCTTTGACAGGATCACACTTACACATTCCTCTGAATTTCATCATCCACATTTTTCTTCCATCTGTTTTTCTTTTTACTCCATTCCCTCTGATTTCTTCTTTGTTACTTTCTCTTTTCCATCCATCCTTTTCTTTTGTCTACTACCTTTTTCCATCTGTCGGCATGTTTCTGTTCCCTGATAGCAGCCATGTCTGTATTATCCTCACGTCAGCTTTGCTTAAAGTACAGTGCTGTGCTGGGATGGAGATGGAAGTTAGCTCGTATTGTGTGTGTAATGCTTACTGAATGTCAAATAGATCCGGGCTTAGGTTTATATGACAGCAAGAGAATACCACTGAGGTGTGTGTGTGTGTGTGTGTGCGTGATGATTCAAGGGCAAATTGAAAAGTAGCCGGTGCTGCAGCGCTCTTTAAACAGGTGTCCTGTCAGTAGATGAGATAAAATCAGCAGAGGTGAACTCTGCTGATCTTTCTTTGTTTACAGTTTCCTGTGCCACCATATGCCTCCTTGATTACTTTGTCTCCTAAGTAACATTTAACAAGTCTAGTGCAAACTCTGCAACTCATCAGGCAGCAACACAAACGCACCTCAAGGGGAATAAAGTTAGATCTGTACACATCATATAGGTGCACAGTATCGACTCTTACAAATGTGTATTCTCATATTAAACGTGGACAAAGTTTCAAATAAAATCAGTGTACAGTAGGGGCAGAGGCTGTCTTGTTTGCGAGGCGCAATCAGTCAGAAAAGGTTGGGTTAAAGCAGTGGTTTCAGGCAAAGCTTAAACTGGAGGTTTACACTGTATTATGGGATAAATATGGATTATTTTAAGTTGCCAATCATGCATTTTCCAATAAAATCTGAAGCTGGAAACAAGTGTAATATGTTTCCTTTCATGACCATATGACCAAAACCAGTGGATTTTGTTTTTCATCACAATATTCACCATGTTGGTACCTTGGTTACCACTGTTCCTTAGAGCCAGAAGGTCCTGGGTTCAAATCCAGTTGACCAGTCCAGGGTGTACCCCGCCTCTCCTGTGACAGCTGGGAAGGCTCCAGCCAGAACTGGATAAATGGAAGAAAGTGGATGGATGGTCACAAAGCTGATGTTAGCAGCTTTATGACCAGTGTTAGCAGCACAGCACACAGTGCAATTATGAAAACAACAAATAAACCTACAGCAGTTTGTGTCTTTTAATATTAAATGCTTTTTACAAGTTTCGTATAAACACTTTTACGAGATGCTCGCATGAATGGCTGCCATGTATGTCAACATAATAAGGTTAGCACATTAGCATCAGATTACACGACTGAAGCTCAGCTCAATCTGTTGCCAGCTGATAAAGCTCTGACATGAAGAGGCTTGTGTGAGCGGTGCTAAAATAGCCCCTGTAAAGGAGATGAAATCCTCTGATTTAGGGACCTGAATTTAAGTTACAAATATTCATACCCTTAATATGATCCAAAATCAAACTAGGAAAGTATTTTATATTCTAAGGAGTTCATGTTGTAGCTGTCTGAGTATTGGACGATTGCAGACAAAGCCCTGTTATGGCAAAACTGTTCATTCTAGGTTCTTTCATTTAGTCTCTGCAGCTGTCTCTCCTGCCTTCCACCTCATTCTGTTTGTCTCCTCAATTAAGTGCACTCAGTAGTTGCAGTAGTTTAGATAAATGTGATTACTGCAGTAGTCAGATAAAAATGAATCATTCTTCTCCCACCTCTTCATCCTTTCTCGGTTAGTTCAACTCGTGATCTCCTCCCACCTACATTCTGGCTTCTCCCTCTTCAGCTGACAACTATTCCTAGTTTTGTGTCTCCATTTTCAGCTTGTTTTAATTATTTGTACTCATTCCTTTTAAAAAGAACAACAAAAAAAAACATTATTTGGGGGAAAAGTCAGCAAACATTGTAAACAGTTTCTATCAGGGCTGACTGGCGATTCTGTACATGCAATAATTATGTCCTGGTGACACTGAAATGACATTATTTAATTTATACAATGTGTCAATATAACTGCATTTTAAGCCAGCGGGAGAGTTTCTTGCTTCTTTCTTGTAGTTGGACTTTTGTAAGTATTGTGAGTTATAGTAACTGTGATGGTTTCTTTGCCTTTTTATTTTTGAGTTGTCAAAACCAACATTTAGGTCATTATGATGACTAGCTGTGTTAAACAGGGAGACCCAAACTGCTTTTTCATTGAAGAAGAGAAACAATGATGGAGGCCTGAGACAATCTTACCTTAGATGCTGGTCTGCGTAGGTCAACTCCGCCATGCAAATCTCCCCTGAACTTCATGTTTGTATGTAAATCTGAAGCTTAATTTCCTCATGGCTTCTTCCTGTGTCATTTGACTATGAAATGTAATACAGTAAGGGTAACAGTACTGCCTGTGTCTCAGTTTACAATGCTGAGCATTGTGTTGCCTTGTGCTGAAGCAGTGTAAAGTATAAAATCCCTTTTTGAAGAGTGGCGCTCTTTTACTGCAAGTTTATAAATAAACATTTTTGCACAAATGCTGCGATCACATGATGACTTAAAAATAACACGGATCAGGGAGGAAGTTTGTGGTAGATCATCTCATTTTTTTCCATTTATGATATTTCTGGGTTATATGAACATGTCATGGTCTTTTTTCTGCATATGCATCTTTAATGCAGCCTGGCTGTTTTTGTTGTTGTTTTATGGTGATATTTGAATTATTTGTAAATAAACGATAGCTCCAGCTGTCTTTTCCACACCACTACCACTGTGTAAAGTTGGAGCAATACCTGATGTTTACAAATATTGCTTGTTTTGTTTGTGATCTCACTGTTTGTTCCAGTGAAGTAGAAAAATCTTTATTATACCTATTAACATTCATTTAAACCCTTTTCAGTCTTTCAGCAACCAGTTAATGAAACTAGATCTCAAAGATAAAAGATAATTATCATCTTACACTCACACATTACTTTGTTGGGTACACCTCATCTATTCAGCCTGTCCATTTGACAGGCTGAAGCAGGACCTCCTTCTTTTTCCATACTTATAAGATTTTGAAAGCATTAACGTATGAATAGAAATATGTATTTTTGATCTGGAGATGGTGGCCGTGAGATCAGAATTCAGACCTCATGAACAGTTGGGATGATGTGTCCAACTGAAAACTTGTCTTTCACTTTATCAGGTTGTAATCTGATAATGTGGGTCACAGATTTAAATAATCCACACCGGGCAGTTTACCTTTGATAAGCTCGCCAGCCCACGATGATGTCATCACGGTGGGGGGAAAGATGATGTGCGATTAGGCTGAAAAGAGTTGGAGAGGACCGGAGGTAGTCAGCTTGGTGGATGTGTGTGGGTTGAGGTCAACAGGAGCTTATATGAATTCCTGTACGTGTATTTATTAGCAAAAAGTATTGCTTTAAAAAATGCATGTTTTTACTAATACATACATTTACTGAAATACTCATTTCGAAATATCACGTTTCACACGGAACCAGTTAGTCACTATACCAGGCTGTTTGTACTGTAAATGATTTGGAAACAAAAGTGTTATACAGCATATCCAAACCAAAAAGACTGAGCAACAAATTTACAGTCATGTTGAATTCACGTTTTCATCGCTCACATCCGTGTTTGTTTCAGCCAGCAGTCGTTTTCCTCTGATTACTGCCCTCTGCAGTTGTCAGCAGTGGTTGCATAAACAAAAAAGGCACAAATGCTGCAAACAAATGCACAGACTGCACAAACATGTCGGGTCTGCCAATCAAAAGATTTTTCCACACAGCAAGCTGTGGTTGATAAAAATCCTCAGGGTACCTTTAAGTTTAAAGGATAGTCTCCAAGACCGCTGTTAAGTCACTGTCTTACAGTAATGTATTAATAAAAAGTCTGTGCCTGTGGTGGCATTTCTGGAAAAATAAATGCAGTTTAATTTACTGTCCTCATGCTGCAGCTCCACAGAAAAAGCATTTAACTAGCTCAGTAAAATTGGCATCCAGTGTTGTGGTCACAGATAATGTAATATGTTTATCTGCGCTGAGAACTTGCCAATATTATTCATGGAAAAAATGCATCTACGAAGAGGAAACGAGGAGCTAGTTTGTTTTTCTGCTTCCAGATTTCTCTGACCTGCAGTGTGAAACCCCATTTTCTAAATGTTCTAATATATTAGAACTTAAATATTCATAATTTCCTCTTTAATACACAAAAACATAATAAAAAAGCTTAGTTTCTCTGTCTTATCCCTCTTTGTTTTTTTCCTCCCCGTCTGCATGTCCTTGATTGGTTTTCCTTCCTGCTGTTATTCTTCTTCTGTCATTTACACTCATTCTCAGTCTAAATTATTGAAAATGGTCACAATACCTTTAAGCTCTTGTCCCCACCTAGAAATTTAACACCACTGATTTACAAAGCAGCAGCCACAGCAGCGGATATCCATAACACCGAAACAGATGCTTGCTTTTAAAGAATAACCCCAAGAGTTCCCGTATATAGCTGCGCTCATTAGTTTACATGCGCTTATCATGGGTATGAATGTCATGGTAATCCTGGGCTTTTAATGATTTCTTTGAACTCTTCTTTTTCCGGCATGGAACGATTGTACGACACACATTTTTAATGACTTTGAAAATTAGGTGCACATGTTGGGATTTATTTTTGATTTTTTCTGTTATCCACACAGGATCAAAAGTCCACCTCCAGGCTCAAATATATGCGTGCACTCACTAATGAGTAGTACTGAAGGTTCTATAGTGTCCTGTAACTTACCAAGGCCTATTAATGTCTCATTAATGGTCATAATTGACTACAGTTGGTAGTTTCTCTTTGTCAGCATAAAAAAGATTTGTTTGACAGTAGAGCAGGGCGATATGGCCAAAAATATTTATCACGATATATATTTGAAAATTTGCGATAACGATATAACTGACGATATAATTGATGCGAGACAAAATACAACTCCACAACATTACTAGCGCAAAAAGACAACCTTCCATTTATTTTCACTTAAACAAGAAGCTGGTTTTTATGTACATTAAAGCTTTATAAAAATGTAACAGTGCAAATGCAAATTCCTTGCTGAAAGTTTAACCAAAAGGCATTTCCAGTAGAAATGGGCTGACATATCCTGAGCATAACCATGTATAATATCCACTGAAGTTAAAAAGAGGTGCTTTGCAACATTAAACTGCAGTGTGCAGTACGTATTTTTCGGACCATAAGGTGCACGGGATTATAAGGCACATTAAGCGAAACAAAGCAGTCAGATAAATCAAACTTTATTAAACTCATTCTTCTTGCTTCCTCCACTTCTGTACCATTGATTCATTAATGTTGAATTCTCTGGCAGCTGCTCTATTCCCATGTTGTTGCAGTATATTAATGACTAACCTCGTATTGTGGATGGATTATCTCAGTTGTTCTCCTGACTGAAGTTTGGTCCGTTTACAGCATCCTGCCATGCGATTGCATTTGTCTCTAACCATGAGGAACCTTCACGTTAACTTTTATAAGTGGAAAAGTGTTAGTGTTGTCCTCCAGCTTCACTGTTTATGTTATGCTAACATAGCTGTGTCGCTAGCGATCACGTAGCACATCATTATATACCAGCTAGCCCAACTTCAGTAACCCTACAAACGTCACTGCTGTTTAGTTTCCTGTCTTCATTTATGTTGGAAGTGATAGCAGAGCTGTAGTTTGTAATTTTTTCAGAAATCTCTCAGTCAGAACATGCTAATATCATGCTTAGGTAACTAGCGAAACTAGCGAGCTAACTTCCGCTAGCTTCCTGCTAACTTCTAACTCCGTTAAATGTAAAACTTTGTTTTCATGGATGCCTGGAAGTTAAACTTTATGTTACACCTGGTAAAGCAGCAATGCTGATCGTTTTATTAAAGATGAAAGAATTTAGACAGTTTTTAACTCTTAGTGATGCTGCAGTGTTCGTTTGACCATACGGAGTTTAGGACCCAGATTACTCCCAGATTTAAGAGCATCTTAGTCCGACAAATACGACAATAACGACGGCCGCTTGCATGTTCTGCAAAAAAATGTGCTTTGTTGTGTATCTGACGGACAAACACCAAACCAGTTCCACATCACTGAAGTTGCACCATTTTTACAAACCAATTCTGGTTCATCTGTTTCACTCAACAATCGGCCATGTGCGTATGAAAACAAAGGCACTGCGCATGCGCGTTTTACTCCCATATCTATCGCGATATTTCATTTTCCTATCGTTGCCTAACATTATACCGGTATTACCGTGAACGGTATAATATGGCCCAGCCCTATTTGACAGCACTCACTGAATTCACTAATCCTCTGAAAGCTGGGAAAGCCCCCCTCCCTGAGCCTGGTTCTGCCTGAGGTGTCTTCCTGTTAAAAGGGAATTTTTTTCCTTCCCATTGTCTCCAAGGGCTTGCTCAAAGGTTGTCATTTGATTGCTGGTCTTTACCTTACAATATACAGTGCGTTGAGACCAATCCGCTATATAAATAAAACTTAATTGAATTGGAAATCAGTATTTTCTGAAGGTCTAACGTGAGCTTTGAAGCACCATAGACTGGGAAAGTGCTGACCAAGAAAGAAGCTCCTGCTCCAAAATTAATACTTTTAAGCTCAACTGAGTTTGTGGACTAAAAGCGGGGTCCATTCAAGAAACCAATCACTTTAAGTGAACTATAACAATTCTGCCAAGAAGATCGGTCAAATGTGCAGCCAGAATTATGCCAGCAGCTTGTTGATGGCTACCAAAGGCGTTTGGTTGAGGTGCAACTTGCTAAGGGACATTTAAGCAAATATTAGTGGGTGTTTGAAGGTGTATGTATACTTTTGAACCTGTGTGGATTAGAGAAAATCCAAAATAAATTAAAAAATGTGCACCTCAAGTTCTGAAAACTCATTGTGATATTTGTTTGTTTGTTTTGTAAACATTTTTAGGTTCTTTTTTATTTAAGTTTTTTATTAAGTATTCTTTTCTCACAATCCCATATGCAGCTGCATGTGACTCCTTTATCTCTATGGTTTAACTCTTAAAATCTACATTATAACCCCTAGAATTCATTAAAACTAAAAGGTTAAACACTTAAACTCTCCAGATGACACTGTGTCGGCGAGCAGTAACATGGACATGGAGGATCGGGTGTCTCACTTGGAGCAGAGGCTGCAGTTGCAAGAGGACGAGATCCAGCTGCTTAAGGCGGCTCTGGCTGATGCCCTGCGCCGGCTCGGCTATTGTGAGGAGCAGAGCCAAGGCAAGCAACCAGCAGGCGTTCATGCTGGGAGGAGATCTCTGGCCACTACAGCTGCGGCACCACCTACCAAGGGTAGGTAACATCAGTGCTTCTGTAAAGCTGTAATATGTTGCTGCTTTTCATATTCCAAGATAAATGTCATTGCTCTCCAATCAGGTGGTTTCAGATCCCAACTATATCTGTGCTGCAGTTCTTAACTTTTACTATGTTAGTATTTAGAAATGATATAAATACCTTAAATTGACTTAATCCTGCTACTGCTAAACTATTCACAAAAAATACATGCTGATATAAAATCATACTTTCTTTTAATTTACGTTTGTCACAAGTCAGAATGGCCAGCCACCGCTAAAATGAAAGCTTTGTGTTGTCAGTTGAACAAGCTGAGCATGCAAATCACATTTGCTTATATGCCAAATATAGAAATCTTCTGTTTCCCTTGATGACATTGATCTGGAAGTGGTAAATTAAAAGTTTAACTGGGGTCTGGAACTGGGAAGCTGTACGCACTTTGTGCTCATGGCATTTTCTTTTCTTTCAGTGCGACAGCTCCTGCAGGCTCTTCCCTCCCGACCTCTGAGTAATGGCTACATTCAACAGAAACGTCTCCTTTCTTCGCCTTCATCTCCAAAGAAAGAGGTGCTACAGTCTATAAAGAGGTAGGATTAAGAATGGAAAGCAAAGATGCTGAACACAACATAACAAGACTTTTCATTTTTCGTTTGCAAAGGTGTCCTATTTTTTAATCCCCTATTCACGTTAATAAAAATGGAACTGCAATTTGATGTATTCTTTAATTGACAGTTAAAGTTAATTTACTTTTATGTAAAATAGCATCATCAAGTACACTTTACTTTCTCTTGTTTGATACTTTAAGTTTAATTGACTAGGCATTAACTTAGCAATCAACTGTTGTTTTTAATCCTCTTTTAACCCAATTGTAACTTCATGTAAAAAATGGTAATGTTACAGTTTGTTCATCAAAACATCAAGAGTTCTCCCTCCTCTTCCC
Source organism: Haplochromis burtoni (assembly GCF_018398535.1). Taxonomy (NCBI): domain Eukaryota; kingdom Metazoa; phylum Chordata; class Actinopteri; order Cichliformes; family Cichlidae; genus Haplochromis; species Haplochromis burtoni. The sequence continues at coordinate 340,934 of NW_024582514.1, forward strand.
TTCTTCAGAAAGAGTATGTCCACAGAGCGTCTCACCCTGGTGAGGAGAGAGATGGGGGCGGAGAGTCGGAGTCGAACAACATCCTCCAGCAGCTCCTCTGGTGGCAAAAGGTAACAGCCTTTATCTGAGGGCTGGTGTGAAAATCTATGGACAACTCTTAATGTTTGGGACACTAAAGTATTGACCACAGAGTAAACACTGTTGTTTGTCAGATAATGCAATAAAAGTGCTCCAAAAGGCAACAACACACAAATATTTTAGAGCGAGTCAAAGTGGTGAAGCTGAAATCCAGCAGAGAGCCAAAAGCCTTCCTGCTTCCCACAGGTTTATCAAAAATATCCCTAATAATGCATAACTTAAAGCCTTAATGCTTACATGGGTGAGTTATAAGAAAGGTTCTACCTCTACATTTGTCCTTTAGGGGAAATCTACCAAAATAATGCTGCGCATGTTCTGCTCATACATGCAACCCCTTCAGATTTTTCCGGTGGAATCCCGAATTTCAGTGCCCCTCCCGAAAATCTCCCGGAGCCACCATTCTCCCGAATTTCTCCTGTTTTTCCACCTGGACAACAAAATTGAAAAACCATATCCCAGAATTCATAGCGCGGCCCAGCCAATTCCAGTTTCCAACAATGGCGGCAGCTACTTAGTTTTATTACTCCTTCTGGATCGCAAAATAAACTTTTAGCAGATTTTGAGGAGGAAATGTAGCAGTGTGAACTTCAAATATCTGAGCCGGCGAGAACAGCAAACTCCTGGCACATCGTTTTCAAACCCCCGCGGTCTTTCGCTACTCAGGTTAAACATGATATATAAATCACTTAGATAACCTAAAAGTGATATTGTTTGACTTTTTTCAGTGTTTTATTTGTTCCTCAGTAAAACGGTTTGGCTAGGATTAAAGTTATTACATTAGATTAAATACAACTTTATTAATCCCTCAGTGGGTTCCTCCAGGGGTTTTCACACAGCTGAATAAACGTCAAACAGAAAACAGAGGTGTGAGATGGTCCCAAATTTGCGCCAGCGTCCGGTTATATCTGGATAGCAAGGAGCAGACGGCAGAGTTTCACTCCACCGAGAGAGCCCGTGACGTAATTCTGAAGGCTAGACCGTCACAGTCACTCACTTCCGGCCTACCCGGCTTTTAGAGGACCTGGCCCACGTGAGGAGGGGTCCTCACGTGGATGCAGCCTCTGAATTTGGAAAGCCCCGGCTGGGGACAGTAATAACGGTGACATTTAACTTTAAATAAATAGTGTTAAATAAATAAATGCTGTAGAATGCCAGTTTTTTTTTGTATATGTATAACCTACACGCCCCTTTTTGAATGCCTCCATAATTCTGAGGTCTTAAGATTGGCAAGTATGGTTCTGCTGTGAGGCTGAGCCTTGCAGTGGAAAAACAGTCATTATAAGTCATTAGGTTTGGGCGTTACAGCATAGGAGTCTGTCTCAAGTGGTCATTTTAGGGATTGCAGTTTTCACCACATCCAAGCAGGCTTCATTTTTCATCCCTGGAGATTGCTGCTCAACTGTGTTGCCATGACAGCCAGTCTGAAAACTTTTTTTCTAACAAACTGTGGGTCAGAAGGACTGTGATGAAGTTCAGTGGGTTAGTCGTAATGAGCTGTCTTACCGCTGCACTGTCTTCTGTCTGTAGGCAGACTTAAGTGGCAGTAATTGAACCAGTCTGGCAGTCTGTCCCAGTCAGATGCTGGAAAAACGGTGAAGAACAAGTAAAATAATAAGCAACCTGACCCTTTACAATGTATGTGGAGATACTCTCCATCCATTGTCATCCCAGAAAAGTGCAAAAAAATTGTTATTATAAAGAAAGCAGTGTCAGTGTAAATTTAAGTCCTAATATAGTATCTAGAGAAGATCATAGTATTTTAGGTATAACAGTAGGTTCAGTGTCAGATACCTATCATGGATAAAATGAGCATGTGTGCGGTACACCTACAGGACAACATAGACGTGTGTAAGTGAGGCTTCAGTTATTCAGACTGTTTATCTGATTTTTCTCACCAACTGTTAAGTTTCTACAGTCAGTACAATAGATTCCAGATGTTTGGAGTTACTCAGCTGTTTGTCTTTAAAATGCTGACTTTATAATGGACACTGATGTAGCAGCATACCACAGCAAATGAATGAAACATGTGGGTCCCTCATATAAGCGAACAAATATTGAAAACATTTATCATTGGTTATCATAGTCAAGAGATCGCAGATACACACAGTGAAAATGAGCTTTCTCTGAGGGGTGGCTGGCCTCCCCCTTAGAGAGAGGGTGAGGAGTTCGGCAGTCCGGGAGGGGCTCAGAGTAGAACTGCTACTCCTCCACATTGAAAGGAGCCTGTTGAGGTGGTTCAGGCACCTGACAAGGATGCCACCTGGGTGAGGTGTTTTGGGCATGTCCCACCGGGAGGCGGCCCCGGGTCAGGCCCAGGACTCGCTAGAAAGATTATATCTCTTGGCTGGCCAAGGAATACCTTGGAGTTCCTCCAGAAAGGCTGGAGGAGGCCATGGAGTGAGAGGTCTGGGGTTCTCTACTTAGGCTGCTGCCCCCGCGACCCGGCTCCTGATAAGCGATAGAAGATGGATGGAGGGATGGATGGATGGATTTTTCATCAAACATCAGTTCAGTCTTTGGTTTTACTCTTGTTATTTTAAATCATCCTCTCAGAGGTGTTGATGCCATCTAAAACTGGGAAACAATAAAAATGTTGCTCTTTAATAGGATTATTTTTTTTGACAAGGGCATAGTTACATTTTTGAAAAGGCAATTTAAAAGAGAGAGCACAATTTTGGGGGGTATTTCAAGACACCGGTGTTTGTTTGTTAATTTTTTTTATGTATAATGACCACAGTGATCACCACTGACAAAACTGCAGAAAGCACATAAAATGGGCCACATGCAAACTACTTTAATCTTAGGTGGGTCAGACCAGTGAAACTCTGCTTCCTGTCGGCTCAAGGAAGTTTTTTACACATTTAATCGCTGCGATATCTTAATATAAGAAAAAGAAGATACATTTCAGCAGTGCGTGTCAGTTTTTTTACATGATAAAGAAATGCTGCTGTGGTAAATTAAAGAAATCTGTCAGCAGAACTCTCTGGTTCAAATTGGAAGAAACTGTAAAAGTAAAGTAAAACTTTACTTCACTGACTGTCCTTAATTGGAATTTTACTGCTGTGTAACCATGGTTTAAAAAAAACCCACAAAACAAGACAAAAACAAAAACCCAGAAATGTCTAAATAAACATTTTCCAAAGCATCCAGTGGACTCGATTATAGTCTTTGGCGGCCTGATTCTGATCCTTATCTCTACTCTGTTCTACTCTGCTCTACTCTACTCTGCTGTCTCCTTTACTCCTTTCATTCAAGTATCATGTTTAACAGTTCTTGGTAAAAGGGAGGTGTGGTAGTTGTGCAGAAAGGGGCGTGCCTGTACAGTAAGGAAGTGGATTCTGATTGGATGATATGACCTGATTTCTCTCCTCTCCTCTACTGTCTCCTTTACTCCTTTCATTCTGCTGATGTATCATGTTTCTAACAGTTCTTGGTAAAAGGAAGGCGTGGTAGTTGTGCAGAAAGGGGTGTGCCTGGACAATAAGGAAGTGCATTCTGATTGGATAATATGACCTTTCAGGCTGAGCTAAAAGTTTGCAGAGTGAAGGAGGAAGTCCGTGTGTTGGTGTGGCTTTGGACAGGAGAAGAATCGCTCTGACTGCTCACCAGTGTTGACGTTTAGTGTAACGGAAACCTTGCAGACATGAAGAAATCACCCAGGTAAATTGCTGCTTTACAATGAGTAGTCAATGATTAACTAGAATTGAGTAGAAGCAGACTTTAAGCAGAGATGGTATATTTGGGAATCATTTGAAAGGCAAAGACATGCTAATTACGACCTAAGTTGTTTGCATGTCATAAAGGAAACTGTGTAGCTTTAAACCTTGGATGGCTGGTTGGTATCTCCATAATGGAAAATGAATACACAGCTTTTATAAAGAGAGGTACTTGTTTTTGTTACAACTAGTCCCTCAGCTGCAGTTTAAATGAAAAGAAAATTAAATACAGTTTTTATTGGTAGGTAAATGGCTTTACCCTCTGAAATGTTTGGTTGTTTTCACTCCAAACAAAGTCAGCAGTCAGTGCTTAGGTTTGAAGACATTCAGGGGAAGTGGTGCTGCTTTTTGAAACCGTTGTCACGCAAACCATTAGATGCAGTCGGGTTCTCTGTCTGCAGGGCTGTGGGGAGGGGCAGCTGCATGGTTACATGAATAAAACAACAAAGCTTGATGAGTTCATCGACCATGAGCCTAATGGCAAGGGGCAGGTCTTATGAAAAAATGCTAAACTGTGTGATACTTTGAGTTTTTAAATGTTTGGTTCAAACAAATATGAATAAGGTGAGTTACCAATGCTTATTTATTTAGCTAACATTCACATAACAAGCGCATTCAAAGTAAAAACCATCTATCTGCCTGTTGTGAAAATAATTTTTTTTCCTGAAGTGTATTCCTTTATTACAAACTCATTACATTATGCAAATGCTAAACCATTTTAGGCGTAAGCTGCTGTTTTGGCTGCTAATGAACATTTCTGCCTGGGTATGAAACGCACACAGACAGATGGGACTCAGTGAATGTGATGTGACATCGGACCAGTCGCTCTGTACTCAGCAGATCTGTCGGCTAACTCATTATTCTGTTAAACCTGACTGACTCTGACAGCAGATGAGACAGAGCTCCTGCTTTACTGGACACCCTGAACTTCAACAAGAATATTACACATGTTCAGGTTTTACAAAGTACCCGTCATCATCTGCTCTACTTTAATTTGCTGCTGAGCTTGGTGCACTTTTATATACTAATATATATTTATATACTAATTCATTTTCAAGTTTCAAGTTTCCAAATTAATTCATTGATTTCCGAAACAAGTTAAAAGTAGCTAATTGAGCATCAATTCAAAATGCTCCTAAGACTTTTGTTTAGTAATCCTCTGTAGCATTATGACCAGAGATGGGAAGCTGTGGGACTGATGTTACCATTATCAATTCTGCACAGCTTGCAGAAACATTGATAACATTGATTGAACATCCTGCTCTACATGCAGCAAACATACTGAGCATGTGTCTGATTGGAGAGGACTATTTTGCACCACATTGGACCAGTTTAACATCAATGTGTCTGTCTTTATTTTCATATAATAAGTCATTTCAAAGTTAGGGTAGCACGAGTATTGTACAGGGTTTGCATACACTACGGAAAAGGAAAAGATTCATATCATGTTCAGTCTGTCATCTCCTTTTTGTGTTTGTATCACTTGGATCTAGAATGCATTACATGGAAAAACTGTGCCTTCAGCATTTGCTTTTTGAGGTTTATAATTTTACAGGAAATCTGAAGTTGGTTAGATGAAACTCTAATGATCGTTAGAATCAGAATAAAGCATAACATTGGATTAAAAATGCAGATTTTTCTTATTTTTCTTCCTCCCCTTTTGCTATCTGGAAACTGTCTGATGCCTCATAAGTGTCAGAGTTGATTAGTGTATGACGAAAACAAAATAAACTAATGTATTTTGCGCACAAGTGAAAATATGAAGAAAGTCAACTATGTTCATGTCTATTGTTATAGCTGCTGCAGTACTTAAGTCCTAATTGAGCAGGAAATGGATGCATGCACTCTTGACCGCTCCCACCACTCCCACCACTCCCACCACAGTTCAGGGGGATGAGTCCCATTACTCGGACCACAACATCTTCTGCCTCCCTGTGTGTAACACTCTAATCTCCCAGATGGATGGAACTAGTACTTAAGAGTTCCTATAAGAAAGAGAGAAGGTGTCTCTTGTAAACCAAACAAATGCTCTTTGCAAGTTTGAGCTGCAGGAGTAAAAATATCCGTTTATTATTTCAAACCACTAAATTTAGGATAAAATATCCTGATTTTGTTGCTTGCAAAAAGTGGTTAAAGTTCAATATATTCAAAGTGACAAATGGTCCAGCACAAAAATGTCGGTCCTTTTAATCTTTCTGCAGATGCACCGGGCTCATTAGTGCCCTCTGGTTCTTACAAGAACCCTTTGTGTTTTCAGAGAGCCCACAGAAAAGGCCAACTACACCCTCGGTGCTGCATGTTAATGAGAGGTCTGTTTGTGCGTTCCCTCTGCCTGGAAACCCGGTGACTAGTGACGGCCGCTGCCGTTGGGTTGTAGAGGCAGAGTTATGTGCCCTGTCCGGCTGCCAGTTGCGCAGCATGGACCGCCATAATTACAGGTTCTGGATCAATCGTGTTCTGTTATTGGCCAGAGCCATGCCACGCCTCATCTTCCTGGCAGACCACACTTACACATGCACACAAACAGAAACACATGCTCGCAGTTCAAGGAACAAACAGGGCTTTATGTGGTTGCTTTAAAGAGCCGAAACCCCTCCTGGTCGCCTCTAACTGCCCAGAGACACAACAGACACCGCACAGGCCCTCGGATGACTCGTCTGTTTGCTCTGCTGTCCTTTAATCTTCTTCAAACACACACGCAGGCTCTCATCTCATTTTCCTGTTTTCTTTTTGCATAGGTCCCTTGTTCACATTGTAACAAACCTATAAAAGAAATCTCAAATCATTGTTTCAGTTGACCCGTAAGCTTAGAGAGCTATTGACATGTCTCAATACTGTCAAGATTTTATTTAGTAAACTCCCCATTAAACAAATATCAGGATACACACGGCACAGCCTGGGGTCTTTTCATGTTTGTATGCCGCAGTCTTTCCCACTCACTCAGTTTCTTTATGTGTTACTTTCATAATGCAGCCTTGGTAAAGCTTCTTTTTGTCAACTAGTCTGTTTTTTGAACCGACCCACCAGGTATGGAGGTTTCATGCTTTCAGGTTTTCCCTCTGTGGTGTTAACAATTCTTTTGAAAGCCTTCAGGGAGATTCCTCATATTTGACATAAATGTTCAAAGAGGTAGTGATTAGAATATGTGGCAAAATGTCTCCTCACAAAACGCATATCACCAGGAACCAAAAGATAGCTTGTGTCCAAAATCATTCACCTAATGTGGAACTACTGGAAAAATGAAAAAGGTTGAAAAAGACACATTCCAGGTTTTTGTTTGTTTGTATTTCTTAGTCATACTCCTCCTACAGATCCATGCATAACAGATCAAGGCTGGATAACTTAAGTACAGCAAATAAATGGATATTTTATTGAAATTATTAGTGAGTACTCAGGGTTTCAGACCAGCCATGTGTGGTTGGTGATGATCTTCAGTGCCTGCTTATTACATTCTTCCCTTATGAGCCTGAACAGATATTGGATTTAAACCTAAATCTAAACTAACTTTGCTATAGTAAGATGTTGATTCTAGTTTGAGTGGTTTATCTTTGTTTATCTGTGAACCTGAGACAAATGTCCTGTGTCACTGCAGTTTTCCTCATAGTACTCTTCTGTATTATATGACTTGCTCTGTGGTTGTACAATAAATCTACATGAGAAGAAGTGTGTTTGCTGCTGTTATTTGTTTGCCTGTGTTTCCATAGAAATACTCAGAAAAGTCACGCACGTCTTTCTTGATTCTCTTGTTGCTTTGCGAGGACCAAACCTCCATTTCCCTCTTATCGTATCAAGCCTTACCTTTATTGCTGTTGCCATGGTGACATCCAGCTGTCAGCCGAGGCAGCGCTTCAACATCCCGATTGGTTGATAGCATCCAGACAGGTTAGGTTGAGTTCTCAGCATGCGCTGAAATGCTTGGCAGGCAGTTCTGATTGGGTGACAGCCGATTCAGGGACATCTGCAGCTCTCGCTGATGTGGCAGGTTTTGATTGGCAGGTCTAATCACGGATCCTGGCAGAGTGGCTGACTCGCCGGTTGTCATTTTTACTTGTAAATGCATTTAGCTTGTCTGTGTGGCATCTTTTAATTCTGACCACTGCGATGCTTCTCTGTCACACTGTTTCACATCTGCCGTGTGTTTCACTGATAGGCGCTGACACTGTCTGCGAATACAAGTGGACTTCTGTTTGCTTTGTGTCTGCTGACTCGTCTTTACAAACCTGTTTACACAGCAGAACTAGCAAGTTGGAAAGCTTTAGGCATCAAAGATAATGTTAAAGAAATGTGTATCAACTTGCCCGGCCCGGGGCAAATACAAGCTACTTTGTTGTTTTCTTTATTTGTTTCGCCAAGTTGAGGATAAAAGAAATTCATCAAATTTTTTATCAAACCAGCCTTTCAGTATCAGGTCTTCTGGTCCTCTGTGTATCCAGGCCTGTTACCTACTATTCCCAGGTGATAGTTTATATTCATATTCTAGGAATATAAGAAATGAACCTTTAAATCCTAATCAAACCTTTAGACCAGTTGCTGTGTTTGATAACTGTGAACCACAACAAAGCCGCACGATTTATACCCCAATTCCTGTTTTGTTTTATGTTTTTTCTATGAATATTCAAAGAAAATTAATCTGTTAGATATTCTTTGATATGTTTTCTGACACGGCATGAGTTTGACCAGACTACTGGTCAAAGCCATCCATCCTATGAATGACCTACCCGCAGAAATCTCTACAGCACCACTATTTCTTTTCTCAGGTGAAGATGTTATTTACATTAAAGTGTGCCATACTGCATCGTAGCTATAATCGTATGCACCAGATCTGATCTTTCCAGTTCCTGCCTCAACTGTCAGCTGGTTGTTGACATGTCTGGGCTGATTGAAAGCTCCTCAGGCCTCTGCTTATAGTCCTTGCCATCAGTGGTGCAGTTTCTAAAGTAATCTAAGGAGTGTAAATAATCACCTTTCTCCAAGGTCATACTGGAAATGTTGCGTGTCAGGTATGACTCATTTTGTTAAAAATATACTTTTCACTTTGTCTTCAGACTACATCATCTGATCCTCTGAAGGCGAAAAGTTGTGCACATCTTTGGACATGTGTGGTACACTCTGTGTGTGTCTGCCCTCTATTTTCAATTAACTGTGGGTGAGAGATGTAGCATGAGTAAATAATTTATAAAGACATAATATACCCACCTCTCAGCACTTTCGGAAAATGATTGTAACATTCATGCTGTTTATCGTGTAATGTGCAAAATAATATTAATTGAAGTCGTAACACCATTTTTCTTTTTGTGTTCCAGCAAATCCAAAGAATGCACTTTCAATGCAGGTAAAATAAAATTTTAATCCCACCATTGCTTTGCTTTTGTCTGTATTGTTCTGTGCGTGCGTGCGTGTGTGTGCGTGTGTGTGCGTGTGTGTGTGTGATAATTGCGTTAGCTGTTATGTCTCAGCCTCCAATTACTGTCACACTTTAATTTGCTGTAAAGGGGATGAGCAGCCTCTCATGTGTGAAACTCAATTAGCCTTCAGGAGTCCTGGAAGAACTCTTGAAGGATTCTTCTGACTGTCATTTCAAAGAAATGCATTTTCTCATTAGAGATAGTGATGTCCCATTTTAATTATTTTAGAGGATGTTGGAAATGCAGAGGATCTCCCATTAAGATGAGTACGAGACTACTGGAGATTTTGAATACGTTGTAAAACAAAAGATCTGTAATTGCTGGAAAGTGTTTAAGCATGTGAAGCTGTTTGTCTGTTTATGCATTTTCCCATTAATATATATTTAACAAGCAAAAATGTGACATCTTTTTAAGCACTGGCGAATTGTGAGGTGGTGTGCTGTTTTGCTATTTTAACTCCGTGGTTTTTTTTCTGTTGGACATTTATGCAAATTAGGTCAAATTAATTAAACTTATGCCTCATTGCATGCAAGACTTTATATGAAAAGATAATCGTCTACATGGAAGGAAGCAGCTATGAAAGTTTTATGCTGCGTTACTGTATCCTTGTTACATTTTATACCAGCAAATTGCTTTTTATTCAATTAAAAAAAAAAAAAAGGTATAAACTTTATATCACATGGATTTAAAGTCTTTTAAAAAAACTTCAGCAACACTTGCATACAACAAATTTTCCAGTTTTAGTCCTGTCTGTATTCTGAAAGGATTTTTTTTTGTGAGAGGCTGTTAACAATATTTCCTCGTTCCCATTTTGAAGTCTAATGTGCCACCAAAGAGACATGATAATTATGAAGCTGGCTTTATTCAGTGTTTAATTTTCTCTTCTGAAGCATGCAAAGTAGCACAAATTTAGAGAGAGATGGCCTCGTATGCATATTTAATCACAAAGTGTCTGAAAACTTATACCAAGCACCAAAGAAGGAAAAATGATTCTGATGTCAGGTGTTGAGTTGGGAGGTTTCTAGACTTCCTGCTGCGTCCGCTGTCTTCAAATTGGCATTACTGGAGTGAAACTTAAAGAAGTATTTCAATCAATTATGTTCTTACTGACACAAAATCATTTTGGTTATAAAGTTAGTAAAAAATGCTGTCAAAGCTAGAGAGGGTGATGGTACAGATGTCAAAACTAGTGTTACTTTGTCCTTCTCTCTTTTTTTAACTGGTGATCTTGCTTTTCCTCCCTCCCTCTTTAACTGCAGAGGACAGCTACGTGAGGATGTTCCTCCGCGGCCGTCCCGTCACCATGCACGTCCCAGACCAGCAGAAGGGGACTTACAGCCTTGACCAGAAGGTGGCGCTGCCTGACCATAAGCTCAAACTGCAGTGGGTGTATCCTTGATCCAGACAGAGAGAAATTAAGAAGTACATGAACAGTTTACTTAAAGATTCAGATGGTTTAGATATTTAAAATATCTGATTAATAGACTCAGGCTAGCGTTACTTTATTTTTAGGTTTATTTAGATTTATTCTGCTGTGATTCATACAACATGCAACTCTCTGTGGCTCACCAATCAACCTGTTAGACCATATAAACGTAATGGACGTGACCTCCGGTGTGGGAGTACATTTTTCTAATATAACTAATAACTAATGATCATATCTTCTGTTTTCACAGCTGTTCTGACACATATTTGTCTGTAAGATAAATAATAGGGGTGAAAGCACAAACTGTATCCCTGAAAACCAAGAAATTACAAAAAATAAAAATAAGATTTGGTGTTTCTAAGTTGTCTTAGTAAGAAGCATCAACAAAATATATAAAATAAAATTGCTGAATATTCTGGTAATCCTGTCCAGCATCACCCATCTTCCTTAATCTAAGCGTGGTCCAGTTATGGCTACCGTGGTCGTGACTGCCGCTCCAACCTGTACCTGCTTCCCACGGGAGAGATTGTCTACTTCAATGCTTCAGTGGTGGTGCTGTACAACACAGAGGAGCAGCAGCAGAGACACTACCTGGGCCACAACGATGACGTCAAATGGTGAGAAAACAGCAGGCTGATGAGAGCAGCCATTAAAGTCTTTTATTCTTTACAGAGACTGTGCAATTTCCTGCATCATCTCTGCTTTCCTCATTTACTCTAAGTCTTGTAAACAGATCCCGTTTGATCAAAAGCTGTGTTTAACTAACACACCGTGATATAGATGGTTTTGTTTAAACAGGCTCACTTGATGTTATGTCTTTTCATACAGAAGAACTAACATAACAATCATCATTCAAATGAATAAAAACTAGAGGAAACCTCTTTAAACAGTAAAAATGAAGCTAAAATGAGCAAATCTCCTCCCAAAAGAAATTAAAATGAAAAGAAAATGTAAAAAAGCAAAACTCTATTCGACCCCACACGTGAGACAAAGAGAGAAACGAGCTGCTCAGAAGTTGTTTTTGTTTTTGCGTAACACGTCATCGACAGCTTCTGTGTTTACCATCAGTGAAATTTGTGCTGTACTTAATGAGCACCAGTTGACATCCTGTGCCTGGAGACACTGGGATGTAAACATTAAGGCCCCCTGGGGCATGCTGGGAAAGCTACTCCGCTCTGCAGGGAAACAATCGTGCTCTCCTCTCCCACGCCGTCACGTGGAATCCGCCTCTTCACGTTGTCATTTTTTTTGTGTTTTAGAAATGCAAAATATGATTCACATTGAAATAAATATTGTATATTTGTTTTTATTGACTTGGAAAATGTGAGTCAATCGGTTTGTTTATATGGCTGTTGTTTATACATGTTGAGTGTCTATAACGTGCTTCTGAAAAATACTCGAGATTTCCTGTAAAAGCCAGAGACCAGAGAAAACGGCGTGTGTCACGATAAACATTTTTAAAGGCATCGTGTGAAAGAAGCAGAATGAATGAGAATTAATAATCACAAAGCCACAAATATAATTAATATTTTCTCATATCTTCTTAGCCTGAGTGTGCATCCTGACATGGTTACCATAGCAACAGGACAAGTGGCTGGAAACTCTAAAGATGGAAAGGTACTGCGAGAATCTCCAATCCTGCTGTAGCGTTGTCTCCTAATCACTAAATATGAAACTGAAAGAGCTTTAAAACTTCAAATAAAGTTTTGTTTTTGTTTTTTTTGTGGAAACCAGAAGAAGGTTTGATATGAATCAAACAACTTTACTATGTCTCCTCTTTTTTTTTTGTGTGTGTTTGTTCAGCTGCTGGCTCCCCATGTTCGCGTCTGGGATTCTGTGAGCCTCAACACGCTCCATGTGCTTGGAACGGGAGTGTTCGATAGAGCGGTCACCTGTGTGGCTTTCTCAAAGTCGGTAAGGAGCGTCTCACCCTTTTAGACTAGAGGTGTCAACATCATTCTAGTTCAGGGAATTACACCAATGAATAATGACCTCTAAAGAAAAAGGGGATGAATTTGGAGGTGTTTTATTTTAGTGTAAAGACATATATTCCCCTAAAACTTCACATTTAATCAGCCAACTATTTATGTGTCTCAGTTTTTCTACATTCATCATCTACGTCAGTCGGTGTCATAAATCACAGGCTTAACAACGTTACTTGAGTGTGTTTTGGCAGGCGATGGTTAATGTCTTTGTCAGTAAGAAGCCCGTTAAACTGATGAGTCATAGTTCTGGCTCAGATATAATCAATGCTTTAGTCAGCCAGACTCATGATGTGATCTATATATAACACTGCAAGTGTAATGCTTCCTGCAAAATATAATACAATCCCAATAACTATGCACTTATCCAAATACCCAGTTTTTACACAAGTCGTTCAGGCCCCTTTCTATGTTTTCATGCTTTATTAAGATTTAATCAGTTATTTATTTATTCATTCATTCACCAGAATGGCGGCACCTTCCTTTGCGCTGTGGATGATGCCAACGATCACATCTTGTCAGTCTGGAACTGGCAGAAAGAGAAGCAGCTGGCTGAAGTCAAGGTATGGCCACCTGAGTCTGATCTCATTCATACAGCTGTATCATTATTGATCTCCTGGTTTTAAATTTTTTAGATAACATGCATGGATGAAGGATTTTAATGGTATGTTTTCATGAACGTAGCAAATTGAATGAAACAATAGCTTCCTGGCTTCTGTCCCTGCAGTGCTCCAATGACTCTGTGCTGGCCGCTGTGTTTCATCCCATGGACACCAACCTGATTGTTACCTGTGGAAAATCTCACATCAACTTCTGGACCATGGAGGGGAACACTCTCACCAAGAGACAGGGCCTGTTTGAGGTATCGCAACTATACACAAGTTGTTTGTTCTTAAAACCCTGCTGTATATTTAGTTTTATTTCTTAAGGTGCAGTCTATAACAGCAGTCTTTTCTGTAGTCCTTGAAATCCTTATTTGTCTGGCTTTGTAGAAACACGAGAAACCAAAGTATGTGTTGTGTGTGGCATTCGCTGAGAATGGAGACGCCATCACAGGAGACTCCAGTGGGAACCTCTACATCTGGGCCAAAGGTACGCTCAAAGTGAAAGTTCTGATCCAGCTTTTTTTTTTTTTTTTCTTTTTTGACAAAATTTAGAGATTCAATCGCCAATCACAGAAATCCTGGCTGCTTGAATTAACGAAGGTTTGAACACGTTTATATTCATATATGATTGTTTCAATAAAACAGGAATAACAGAACATAAAATCAAGCATTTGTGGATACAGCTAACAAAAAAGAAAAAAAACGAAGGGAAACACAAAAACTCAGCAAGCCACTGATAATGGGGGGTGGGGCATCTGACATAGATACGGCAGTCTGGATTTTAAATGAAATCATTCATTTATCATTACTGTGAAGCACAAATGTAAAGAGGCAGGATATCTGCTGCTCACTCTCTGATTTCCTGTGTCGTCTGACAGGTGGTACCCGCATCAGCCAGGTGGTGTCAGCGGCGCACGAAGGCGGCATTTTCTCAGTGTGTGTTCTCAAGGACGGCACCATGGTGTCTGGAGGGGGGAAAGACCGCAAGGTGGTGCTGTGGGACCACGATTACAGAAAAAAGGCAACGATGGAGGTGAGCGAATTCTCCTCTGAGGGGAAATCGGAGGTCGTGAAACTTCTGTGGAACCCACTTAAATATTATTTTAAACTTTTCTCAGTTTAGTGATTAAACTGTCAGTGGGTGTCTCTTGTGCTGCAAGTAAATAACTCCAAAAAAAAGTTTTATTACTTAATGTTTTGAATATTGTGCTTTCTTTGACTCTGTGCTGCATGTGTGTGTCCAGGTGGGAGAGTCCTTCGGTCCTGTTCGTGCTCTGGCTGAAGGTAAACCCGGAGAACTCTTTGTTGGAACCACCAAGAATGCAATCATCAGAGCTGCCTTCCCTGATACATTAACGCCTATTGTGCAGGTACACGCTGATAACATTCACAGGCTGACTACTAACAAATATTTTAACTTTATGCATGCTGCATTTTAAATAAGAAATGATATGATGTGCTACAGGGTCACACCGATGAGCTGTGGGGTCTGGACATCCATCCCACCATGGAGCAGTTTGTTACCTGCTCACAGGACAAACAAGTTCACCTCTGGGATGCCCACTCCCACCAGCCCCTGTGGAGCAAGACCATCGAGGTGAGGAAGATTTTTGTGAATGAAGACAGCGTTAGGGACTGAGCTTCCCGTTCAATCACAAGTACTAAATAACAAGTATGTCGTCTTCTCTGTGCTTTAGGATCCAGGGAGGTCTGCAGGCTTCCATCCCAGCGGGGCTGTTCTGGCTGTGGGGACCATGACTGGAAAGTGAGCCTTACAGCTGAAACAAGTTAAAATTCAGAAACTGAGCATTGACAAAACATTCACTAACACTGATCTCCTTTAATGCTGGAGATATTAAAGCCTTCCTATTTGGATCCTTGTGATGTGCATTTTCCCAAATCTCTGCCTTGTGTGTTGCAGGTGGTTGGTGCTGGACACTGACACTCGGGATCTTGTTTCTATGCACACAGATGGCAATGAGATCATTTCCAATGTCAAGTACTCTCCGGGTAAAACATCATCTGCTCACCTCGCTGACACAGATCCATAAAATGTTAAAGTTCAGACAAAATTTCATATTTCAGTTCATTGATTTTCTGCTAACTTCACTTTGTGTCTGCAGACGGTAACTTCCTGGCTGTCGCTTCCCATGATAACTTTGTTTACATCTATGCTGTAACTGAAAACGGCCGAAAGTACAGCCGTGTGGGGAAATGCACTGTAAGTAGATGCTCACATGGAGCGCCAGTTGTAAATGTCTGTTTGTAAATGAATTCCCATTCTTACAGTGATCTCTTTTCATAAAATCAGATCGCTAGTGTCTGAAGGCTTAAGTAGTTTATGGAGGTTGAAAAGTGAATTGATATATTGCTGTTCTTTGGATGAGAATTTCACTCAAAATTAACATCAATAACATTAAAAGAGAGTTTTAACAAAAAATGTTCAATCGTCACTCTGCATGATCTGCCTCTTCCCCAGGGACACTCCAGCTTTGTTACCCATGTGGACTGGTCGAAAAACAGCCAGTACCTTGTCACCAACTCAGGAGACTATGAGATCCTCTTCTGTAAGTCATACTTCATGTCTGTTCATGTGCACTTTTAGCTCCACCCTCTGATTTTACTGTCAATATAGGAATCTGGTAAAATATGAAACTCATATCACTGACATCTCAAAGTTATGTTCATATGTCAAGGAATCTTTTGGGGGGGTTTCTTCGGCTTTTAGGGGAGGCATCCAGTGGTAAACATGTGACCAACATGGACACAGTGCGCAACCTGGAGTGGGCCACCTCCACCTGCACTCTGAGCTTCAACACGTTTGGTAGGTTGATAAAACTTTTTAAATTCATCTATTTTATCACACTAGTATTTTGCAATGTTTGCCTGAAGCAAGCGTAGCTCTCACACAGTCGTTTCTTCTTGCGAATTTGTTTTGATGGAGAAGAGCACGGTGTTTTTATGTGGCCGCAGCTAAAAAAACACGAAGTGACTGAAGATGCTGTTCCACTGTCTTCGTCGCCCTCGTGCTAACTCTGCCGCTGGCGCTTTCTTTTTGGTTTTTTTTGTCTTTTTGTGTCTTGCAGGAATCTGGCCAGATGGAGCAGATGGCACAGACATCAATGCTGCGTGCAGGTCACATGATGGATCCCTGCTGGCCTCTGCTGATGACTTTGGCAAAGTGCACTTGTTCTCCTTCCCCTGCTCTCAACCAAGGGTCAGTCATGTTAACTCACAGTGACAAACACAAAGCACATCAGAGCCGGGGTCTGCGTGTTTGTATGCTCGTGTTGAAATTTGTTCCACTTCGCAGACACGCTTTCAACACTGCCAGAACTATGTAGCTATGGTGTTTGTCTCTCAACTGCATTGTGATTAAGTTTTAATGAACACTGGGGAAACCCAATGAAAGCTCAGCAGAAATAACAGAATACTTTATCATTATCAGGCCTGTAATGTGCACAATGTCTGCCAGGTGTTTATATTGTGCTCACAAACCGTTGCAGGCTGTTAGACACCTTTTTTACAAGTTTTCAGTTAAAGCCTTCTAAACTGGGGCTGTAAACTAAATTGTCCATTAAGACAAACTGGCTGCCATTAGCGCAGAAAATCACAAGCTGTAAAAAGTTACAACATATTTTAAACAGATTTGGAATGAAAATGAGTGTTTAGTGGCTTAAACCAGACAGTTGTGTTTCATGAACAGCTGGTACGAATGTAAAAACCCCACATTATACATTTGTTTTTCATTGCAAATAACCTTCATGATTATTGAAACTTAGAAGGTTCATGAGGTGATTTATGTGACCAAGAAGGTTAACGTTGTTTAAAGAAGATAATTTTCTTCTCCAGTAATTTATATTTGGTATTATTGGTATTGGACCGCTGTTCCTGTAGCTTCCATGCAAATAAATCTAAAGCTGCAATAAGACCCCCTGTCAAGAGGAGAGCATGGATTCGTAGATTAAATAAGTCAGGCTCCTATTGAATCAATGGAGTTGAGGTCGAGATGGGTTGCAAAGTGGCTTGCAGGGGCAGCAGCAGCTCTAGCAAGACTACAGCAGCTGAAATAACTTCCCATATGAGATTGTTCAACTTTATCTGAGTAAGATGTCACTGTGGCTATGATGCACACAAATTTACACATGCATAAACAAGAAAAAGAAAAGGGTTACTATTAACAATGGAGAACTTAAACTCTGTTATTGCTCTTGGACTCTACTAGAGTATCTTTGCTTGAGTCACAGTTCAAAATAAAACGTTTGTATCTTGTACTTGGTTAAGCACCTCAGTTCATCCTGAGTCTGGAAGGATCAGTTTTAGCTCCTCCTTCCTTAGGTCAACTTTCTTATGATTGGCTGCCCCTGACAAAAGGGAAGGTTTAAACTGCAGGTGATTGGGGATTATTATGACTATATTATCATTTGCTCTCCATGACATCTTACAAAGCACAGAGTAGGATGAAACCGAGCATTTAGTGCAGTAATGTATCCACCAGGTTAACAGTGCATATAGTTTATACATCCTTCAAATAAAGAAAACCGTGAAACTTTCATTTAAAATTCCCAAAAGAGCATGTTGTTCACTTTTAATTAATTACTCCTTAACTTTTTTTTTTTGTCCTGCTTTGCTTTGTTATCCAGGCTCCAAGTCAAGAATACGGTGGCCATAGCAGTCACGTGACCAACGTTGCCTTCCTGCACGATGACAGTCACCTGATCTCCACTGGTGGGAAGGACACCAGCATCCTGCAGTGGGTGGTTGCCTAGGCAAAATTATACACCTGCATCTCTGACTTCCACTGGAATCCTGTCTGACCCTCGTCACATCTTCTTCACCTCATCTTTATCCTCGGGCTACCACGGGGCAGCAGCTCCTCTGTGCCTACTGGAATTTAAAAAAGTAAAGAAAAGAAAAAATGCACCACCGTAACTTGAGAAACCCAGAGATGTGACACCAAATGAGTATCACTGGAATAGTTTAAAGTGTACTGCTGTTTCTTATAGACTGTAGAGAAATTACTTGTTGTAATGGAGGAAATTACTAACTTTTACCATTACAAAAAATAAATAAATAAATCAACTACTGCAAATCCACCTCATCTGACAACACAATAAATCTGCAATTTTTCCATTAATACTAACTGGGCCTGAACTTTTTCAACCCTTTAAAGGGAAGTACATCTGTTCTAAATTACAAGCCTGTCAGCAAGGTTAAGATCATGTATACTGCAGTTTGTTAACCATTTTGAATGCATGCAACACAATGAGGGTGAAAGATACAATAAGATTTTAGGGTTTAACATGATGGTATTTTTCAGACGTTGGTTTCCATAAAGTGTACATTTCTTCAAACTTGTTTGGGGTGTATAAACTAACACAATACAAAAAAAAAGGAGGCGTGACACGTTGAACTGAGGTACTTAGATAAATTTTTTCATAACAAATTTAAACCAAATTTTATTTAGTGCTGTAAAATATCCATGATTTGTAATAACAGAATTAAAACATGAACCTTTTAGGAGTGCAAGATCTTTTTTTTCTCCCCCAGGAGTGTGGAGTAGATCCCTGTGAACATGCAGTGATCTTTCCTACACCTGGAAAATCACAGATAAAATTTCAAACTTGTGCAAAGATTAAGTACAGCAACACAATGAAGGTGTGATACTCTAAAACCATAAAGAGTGATAAATATTGGCCTGCATTTGAGCAAATTAATATTGCATTAAATGGGTGAAATCTTCCTTTTAAAATGCTTATAATAACCCCTCTGCCTTCTTCTCTTCACTGTTACATCACTCAGCATTTCCATACTCTTAAGGTGCAGATTGTAAGTATAGTACAGATTGCTGTTGGAGATTGTAAACGGTACAAAGTGTCTGTTTTGTCCCGAGCCTTTTGATTTCTCCTTCTACTGCTGGGCTGTTGTGTTTCTGATTGTACTACTACTGTAAATGTGCTGAGATGGCACTAGATGGCGCTACAGCGCAAGAGAATGAGCATGACTTGGGCTCCCCTCCTGTAGATGTTGTCTAAAAGGTCTTTAGAGTAAATATATATTATGCAGTATATCCGAGTGGCTGTGTTATTTTAATATTTAACTGTAACAACGATGGATGTTAGAATTATTATACTCGTGGCACTTTTAGTGATTGACAGCGAGGTAATGTAGGCTGCTGTGCCATGGAAGCTTGGGCTGTGCTTTGCCTTCTTGTTTTGTTAATAAAGTTTTTACCCAAATGCACATGATGCTTTTTTCCCCCCCCCCCCCTTTATTTCATCAGCCAAAAAGCCGAACATGATGCATTGATGTCAGTGATGTAAATGAATAAAAACTAACAAAATATTCCCAAAAGTATTCACTGATCTGCCTTTGAATGCATATGAACTTGAGTGACATCCCATCTTGAATCCACAGGGTTTAATATAGCAGCTTCAACTCTTCTGTGAATCTCCAGAAGTGCATTTTATTCCTACAGAAGCACTTCTGTGAAGACGGCTATTGATGCGGACACATCAAACATGTCTCCGCTCCAGTGGTGGTGTGCTTTACACCGCTGCATCCTACGCTTTGCATTGCACTTGGTGATGTAAGGCTTGGATGCAGAGCCGTTCCGTGAAGCTCTCTACCCACTGTACTTGAGCTAATTTGAAGGCCACATGAAGTTTAGAAGTCTATAGCGATTAACTCTCCAGAAAGTTGCAGACCTCCGTGATTTTACATTGCCTACCACAGCTGAGTCGCTGGAATTCTCAATCACTTTGTTAAAATACCGCTAACAGTGGAATATTCAGCAGTGAGGAAAGTTCACGACTGGACTTGTTGCACAGGTGGCATCCTGTCACGGTATCACGCTGAATTAAATGTGCTCCTTCTTCCTGATGCTGCTCTCTGCTAAGATTGCCACATCTGTCACAACTGTGGTCTTCTGTTCCTTTTCAGCCACCACTATGTGTGGTTGGTTGGCCAACAGATGCTTGTCTGTCTGGAATGAAGGTCCTTGTTGTTCTCAACCACCTTTGGGGGCGTCTTCCATCGGGACTAGGGTACTTAGTAGTCCATATGTGGCACAGATGTTCATGTGCACTATCCCAGTCACTTGGTTGTGCCTCTGTGTCAATTAGTGTTCACATAAACAAGCAACTAAATGCAACACATTACTCACCAAGCTCATGATATCAGATTTACATACATTTTCATATGATTAATAACAGATGGAAAATATTTGACATGAATACTGGGATAGTTGAGAGGAATTCTAGGAATCCGCAATCAGTGGTAATCAGTGATGGTTATTTGCAACAACACTTCCAACATTGTTATGATGTACAGCAGCAATTCTGCAGTTTTTTACTTTAAAAAGCATGAAATGGAAACCCAAAGAAGATGATTCCAGTGTTTATCCAAAGAACAGCAGAATGCAATAAGCATAGTGACGTGACACTGCACTGGTGTTGTCATGACGGTCAAGTTTACCTATATCCAATGTTCCCTTCGTAAGAAGAAACAGGGCACGGTTTATCAAACAGGCCCCAACTGCTGCTGGCACAAACGTACTGTCCTCTTATGAAAAGTGCAGACTCCTTCCTCCATTTCCATTTCCATGTGGCCTAATGCAATCTTCTCTCACAAGGGTTCTAAAAAAAATAGTTTAATCTCATTAGAAAACCCAGTCAGCATAGAGAACTCATGGTACTCTTTTCTGTGCTGGTAGGTTCCTAATCTTTATTTTTTTGTGGGTATGCATTTTCATTTGACTATTTTTACGTGTTTAAGGGTTTGTTTGTTTGTTTTGTGTATTTGCATTTGATTGTTTTTAGTTTTTCTCTTGTCTTAGATGTTATTAACTTGAGCCCCACTTTTCCCTACCAACTGTTGCCCAGTAGGTGAGAATGCAACCGGTCTTGAGAGATTTATATTTTTATCAAGTCTTGTTTAAATTCCTTCTTTTATTGGATATGTGGGACATATAAATATATAAATAGGGTCATAAAACTTCAGAGTTAAGATAGTGAGTTTAATTGCACCAGCAAAAGAATTAAATTTGGGCAGTTAGATAAAATCAACAGAAGTTACAGTAGTTTGTATACAGTCCTTTGATATACAACGTTTTTGCAGAAGTCTATACTCTGTACTGAAAAAAAAAAATAAAAATATGCCCATAGAGGGAAAGTAGCAGCCAGGTACTACTAATGAAATGCACAAGATTCACTGATGATCAGCAAGTGTCACCACCTCTGTGTGTTAACGCAATGCCATGATCCCAACAATTTCACCCCAAGGTCAGACCGTGCAATTCTCAGAGAATATTGCAAAAGCCCAAGAGCTCCATCGGAGACTCTCCAGGCCTTAGTTACCATGCTAAAGGTCATGATTGTAGTGATTTACACATTCACTAAGCAAGTGAAAGGCTGCTGTTTTGGAGAGACAAATCCCTTTGGTGTTCAGGCAACGGCTGAAAGTGAGCATTATTTTTTTATGATAGTAGAATAATTAGAAAATGCTCTGAGCAAGCCATTTGACTTGCTTGTGAGGAGGAAGCCTCTTCTCTCTGAAGAAAGCATGAGAGCATGACTAAGACTGCAAAGGTGCATCTGAAGAAACCACAAGATTTCTGGAACAATGTCCTTTGGACAAGGTAGAAATGTTTAGCCAAAATATGCAGTGAGACAAAAAATAGAACATATCAGCTCTGTTTGTCAGGTCATATCAGTATGCTGGTAGTAGATATCAGCACAAACATCTCATACCAGCTGACAGCACGGTGGTGGAGGGGTGATGATTTGAGTTTGTTATGCAGCCACAGGACCTTAGCCGGTTGCATTAGACTGTAGCAGCGGACCATGAACTCCTCAGTATCCTAGTATTTTAGAATCAAACACAAGTCTTTCTGGCTGAAATGTTATTGTGACCCCTGAGGACACGAGTGCATAAATAAGTGTTTGAAAACATCCAGAATAATGTGAGAGTCTGATAAATTTATCCTTGAAATTGTTAATTTAAGTTATTGCTGCTGGACTACAGAATCGTGACGTATACTTACAGTATACGATATAGTATAAGTATATCTGATGTGTCCTACATGAACATAACAGCTGACCTTATGCATTACTGAGGGCATTCACAAGATATATGCAACATATACCCAGCTCTACCCGATTAAATACAATAACACTTATGTTTCTATTTATATTTGTAGTTTATATTTGTTTTCATAACTCAACTGTGATATGACAACAAATATAATGAAATCATGAGGCCAAATGATCATGTGATGACTGTGATTTTAACCAGAAGGGTTCAAATAAGCTCAAGAACTGCAGGAATACATCCTCTCAGTCCTGCATAAAGCATTTATTAAATCAGCTTTTGGCTTTGCATCGGACCTGAACGTCACTCGCAAAAGTGAAAATCTTCTAATTAATTTATTTCACTATCACATTGTATTTCCTGCGTGCTCTTTAGTCTTTATACAACACAAACTACTCTTCCGATCTGGTCTGAGGACCTTTGATTGTCAAAGATCCCTATCACCAGCAACACTTTAGTTAAAACCACTTGAATTGCAGTCTTGAATGAGTATTATAGATTTCTTTTTTCCAATTACACTAAACAGCATTTTGCCTGCCCCAGCTTTAATGCTACTGTAGAGAAATACTGGTGTGGACAAAGTGATTACAAAGTGAACTTTAGAAGCTGCAGAAAAAAAATCAATGAAAGTCAGAAGCAGACACAAACTAATGACAGAATTAGCTTTTTGTAGCATGACTCGTGTAAAGACCCGTGAGCTGAAAATAGTTCCGTTTGAAACCAAATACTTAGAAAGCCTGTCTTAACTCAGCAAAATCATAAAATGATTGAATAGAAAATACTGATACAGAGTTATTCATGTTGTTATTTTTCTTTTTTAGACTTATTCTCTTATATCCTTCTATAGAAAAACACTTTCACATGATCTTCTGTATTATTGATAGGGTACAATGTAAAGCGCCTTGAGGAAACTGTAGTTGTGATTTGGCACTATATAAATAAAACTAAACTGAATTCTGTAAACAAAGTAAAGCGTAACAGGTTAGCATCCTTACAGTCACTGATAACAGATCATCTTTTTATCTCCGGATCACCGAGGCCTGCTTTCTCATGATCAATCTGTGAGTATTTACTGTTCTGGTGGGTTCATCTAAAAATGGCATTAGATTCTCTGAAAACATTCAATTTTCTGGAGGGGCTGTAGCAGTAGGTGGTGGAGGTATTATTGATGTATGATTCATGGTTGGGGATGATTCATCGCTAATTCAGTTTTATTAAGATACCAGCAAGTGTTTAATTCTTGCTGAGCTCCCTCGACGGGGGACGCACATTTCCCATACGTAGAAAGGATGAGACCGAGACATACAAGACCCTAAATGTTAACATAATAAACATCGACGTGTAGGAGGAGGGGGCATGGAAGAGACAGGAATGCTTGGGCTTATTAGACACATTCGAAGATGGAAGATAAAATATTCCAAGTGTTTTAGTAAGCTTCTTGTAGTTTACTTTGGGTCTGTACTCAAGGACGGTCGTGCATAATACAGGAAGAAACTGGAGCTACATGAATATGCATATCTGTTTACTTTAAATCCTTCCCACAGTGCAGTGCTAATGCTAATTCTGTGTTGACCGATCGGACCATGAAAAACTGTCTGTAAAGACATAATGTTTGCCCATTAACTGATTCATTATGCTTTCACGGCACATTACTATGAACTGGCTGATGTATGTGAGTGTAAATAATTCACAGATGAACTGCACTGTCTTTCAAATGTGTCTTACTGATTAAAATAATTATTTTTAGTAATACATCAATCTTATCACTTGGCCCACCTGTGGAGGGTTCATGTGTTTTATGTGCAGCAGCAGCAGCAGCATCTGACAGACTCAAAGCTACAAAGTGCTCTGGATGTGGATTTCATCCCAAAGTCATTTGTGTGGGATACACAGCCAATGTCATTTTATACATACCACATGTCCTCCAGAGGTTTAGAGAGCGAGAAAGCTGGACCCAGATGTGCTATACAGAGACTGGCTGTGACCAACATCAGTTTCATCTTAGACACACTCTGATGTAAGGGTCTGAAGATGTTCAGCTCTTGTGGATGAAAGAGACAAACAGAGATGAGGGTTATACAGGGAGTGCAGAATTATTAGGCAAATGAGTATTTTGTCCACATCATCCTCTTCATGCATGTTGTCTTACTCCAAGCTGTATAGGCTCGAAAGCCTACTACCAATTAAGCATATTAGGTGATGTGCATCTCTGTAATGAGAAGGGGTGTGGTCTAATGACATCAACACCCTATATCAGGTGTGCATAATTATTAGGCAACTTCCTTTCCTTTGGCAAAATGGGTCAAAAGAAGGACTTGACAGGCTCAGAAAAGTCAAAAATAGTGAGATATCTTGCAGAGGGATGCAGCAGTCTCAAAATTGCAAAGCTTCTGAAGCGTGATCATCGAACAATCAAGCGTTTCATTCAAAATAGTCAACAGGGTCGCAAGAAGCGTGTGGAAAAACCAAGGCGCAAAATAACTGCCCATGAACTGAGAAAAGTCAAGCGTGCAGCTGCCAAGATGCCACTTGCCACCAGTTTGGCCATATTTCAGAGCTGCAACATCACTGGAGTGCCCAAAAGCACAAGGTGTGCAATACTCAGAGACATGGCCAAGGTAAGAAAGGCTGAAAGACGACCACCACTGAACAAGACACACAAGCTGAAACGTCAAGACTGGGCCAAGAAACATCTCAAGACTGTTTTTCTAAGGTTTTATGGACTGATGAAATGAGAGTGAGTCTTGATGGGCCAGATGGATGGGCCCGTGGCTGGATTGGTAAAGGGCAGAGAGCTCCAGTCCGACTCAGACGCCAGCAAGGTGGAGGTGGAGTACTGGTTTGGGCTGGTATCATCAAAGATGAGCTTGTGGGGCCTTTTCGGGTTGAGGATGGAGTCAAGCTCAACTCCCAGTCCTACTGCCAGTTTCTGGAAGACACCTTCTTCAAGCAGTGGTACAGGAAGAAGTCTGCATCCTTCAAGAAAAACATGATTTTCATGCAGGACAATGCTCCATCACACGCGTCCAAGTACTCCACAGCGTGGCTGGCAAGAAAGGGTATAAAAGAAGAAAAACTAATGACATGGCCTCCTTGTTCACCTGATCTGAACCCCATTGAGAACCTGTGGTCCATCATCAAATCTATTTCAAGGAGTAAACAAATCAAATCACTTTTATTGTCACATCGCATGTGCAGGCACACTGGCACAGCACATGCGAGTGAAATTCTTGTGTGCGAGCCCACAAGCAACAGAAATGTGCAAACACAACAACACAAACCAGCAAATACAAGAATGGCTACATCTGAAACTAATAAATATATGTACAATATATAATAGTGTATGCATTTCTGGATGTGTATACTAAACATTTTCCTGTGTGTGTGTGTGTGTGTGTGTGTGTGTGTGTGTGTGTGTGTGTGTGTGTGTGTGTGTGTGTGTATACACATTTTACAAATTAAATAGTAAAAAAATAAAATAATAAATGAAATATATAAAAATATACAGAGTTGAATATGTGAAAACAAGACATGGCATTTACTATGAACCATGGATGTGGAGTCATAAATGTGAGATGTTCAGTAGGTGAAACAGTACACCTCTCTGAACAGTGTCTGGGAGGCTGTGGTTGCTGCTGCACGCAATGTTGATGGTGAACAGATCAAAACACTGACAGAATCCATGGATGGCAGGCTTTTGAGTGTCCTTGCAAAGAAAGGTGGCTATATTGGTCGCTGATTTGTTTTTGTTTTGTTTTTGAATGTCAGAAATGTATATTTGTGAATGTGGAGATGTTATATTGGTTTCACTGGTAAAAATAAATAATTGAAATGGGTATATATTTGTTTTTTGTTAAGTTGCCTAATAATTATGCACAGTAATAGTCACCTGCACACACAGATATCCCCCTAAAATAGCTAAAACTAAAAACAAACTAAAAACTACTTCCAAAAACATTCAGCTTTGATATTAATGAGTTTTTTGGGTTCATTGAGAACATGGTTGTTGTTCAATAATAAAATTATTCCTCAAAAATACAACTTGCCTAATAATTCTGCACTCCCTGTATGTACGTTCTTAATCAATGCGCATGCTTCAAGATACTCATGCTGATTGTGTTTCCCACTGACACCTCGTCTGTGACACAGGAGGTAGAACAGGTCATCTACTAACTGCAAGGTTGGTGGTTCGTTTTTTGGCTGGCCAAAATAGTCTGAGCCTTGAGTTTCTTTAGATGGAGTTATCAGCAAGTGTGAATGCCTGAATAACGCTCTTGTAGAATAGAAAAGCACTCCATAAGAACCAGCCTGTTTACCATTTGGGTTTCAAACCTGGGGTGAGCATATTGAATGGTCCAAATTTTGGTTTGCGAAACAGAATTGATCCTGTGTAGGTGCCCTGTACTGGAAAATGTGCAGTGAAATTGTTGACAGCAAACATCAAAAATAGAAAATGACAGACTGCACACAAATAAACTCCAGGGGCCTTCTCTGCTTCAGTGAAACTTGAGTCATTAATTTCCTTAAAAGGCCGATTCAGTTCATGAGCACAAAATAAGGTTAGGTCTCAATGTCTTCCTTAAGGTCACCTTTGGTTTGTGTCCTCTGGTGTCCTTTGAGGTAAGGGCTGAAAACTGGAGTTGGTTGGCAGCTGCTTCCTGTTTTCTTAAAGTGGCAGAAGATGTGAGTGTGAATGGTTATCTCTGTTGCCCAGTCACAGAATGACAACATGTTGAGGGTGTAACTGACCAAAACAGATAGGCACACACCCTCTGTGACGGCAGTTGGATAAAATATTTGAGGAAATTAGGAAAATGGTCGTATTGCATGGCTGCAGTTTAGCCGTAGGAGACAGAGCCATCTGTGTCTCGTGACAAACACTGAGAGACTAGCACAACTATAGAGACATGGGCTGCAATTTATTGATTTTCAGTCTGGTCTGGTTGGCCTTTCCTTCACTGTGACAGCAGAACAACGGAGAGGTTGAATGGAGAGTGGGGTTTAATCCAACTATACCACTGGTGTCTGTCTGCTGGGACCAACAGAGCAACAATATACTTAAATTAGGACAAAAAAGTGGAGCAGACTGACCTCGAGACAAAACTGCAGAAACCAACAATCACTTAATCATCTGACATCACAAAACTAATTCATCCAAACAAAATGTAAGTTTTGCACCACTTTACACCCACACTGTTGGGTCTGAGGAACAACTGTGAAGGAGTTACTTAGAAGAAATAAGTCACGCAAAAACATGAAAAATGTGACACTTTTCTGATGGGAAACAAGTCGTGAGAACAGAGAATAGACGGAGCCGTTCTCAGAGACCCTACAAAATGACACAGGATGGAAGATTCTGACAGTCTGGGGTCTCGTCCGCAAATGATACAACCCTGAGGCTACAACACTTGCACACATACAGACACACATGCGGACCATTTCAGTAAAACTACACTGACTCACAGTTCCCGATCACTTACACAAACCCTAAATAGATCATCACCTCCATGTTATTTCTTCTTTCGTGTCCTCTTCCTGTTTTAGTTGCACATGTTTTTACTGGGAGATTTCACAATTTATACCAGAGAATTAAACGCCTGGAGAGACGCATTCTTATAGTATTCGTTTCCTATAGTCATTACAGAGTAAAATCTGCATTTACTTCATGTGATTATCGGGGGGAGTCAAGACAATGTGGGTGGAAGTTGACTAAAAACATTCCAAGGACTTCTAAAAATATTTTGATTTTTTTGCATGAAACTGTAAGTACTAAATCACATATCACTTACTGGAAGCTTTTTAGCCGCTCACACGCTGAACTCTTGCACCGCTCGACTGTTTACCATCCGTGGATCTGTTCCGGTTTAGTTACTGGAGGGTCTGCCAAGATGCTGTGTTTGGCCTTATCAAAACATCAATTAATATTCCAGACACAAAACAATAACGGACACAGACTGAGCAGGAGGGTGTCAGATAATCAAAACATGATAAAAGTGACATAATATGTCATAAAATTAGCGCATGAAATGTTGGTGTGTGTTCAAATACTGACATGCTCTTTCAATTTGTCTACTGCATCGTTTAGGAGGAGCAACGTTACCCATCTTCACCTCAAGAAACTGTTCTTCACAAGGACGAGAGCAGGTAGTTGTGTTTGAAAGAGGCAGAGGGATAAATCTAAGGAGCGAGGAGGAGAAGACATAATGGAGCTGGGAAGAGGAAGAGCTCATGGAGAAGGCCGATAATGCAGAGCATATCGAGCTCTCCATTCTTTACCACCGGGGTGTCTGAGCTGCTGCCGACAGCCTGTTGAGCAGTGTGTTGATGTATGGGGTGTTGCTTAATAACAGCAGTCTGTCTGCTGGTCAACCCACAGAGCGGAAAAAACCGGCAGGAGTCATTTTATGTACTGTAGGATTCAAGTGGCTGCATAAAAGAGTCACGCAGCACTTGTCTTCTATTCTAACTACTATGTACTGTAAGCATCTGTACAGCTTTATGGCTGCAGGGACAGATTGCACGTAATCCTCGATTAATACCGTTTTGTTGTCATGTAGAATTAGTAGATTTTTTTCAGTACTTTGTTGTTGTGAAAGGCAAACAGAGCACAGAGCACAGGCAGGTTTGACATGAAAATAGCTCCAAAACATCAAATACTTTTCAATAGGATGTAATATGTTAGTCAAAGCAGGAGTTTGGAGGTCAGGTCTGCTTGAGCTTGAGCTGTGTGAACCTAAACAAGAACTAAACACACACAAAAAAACATAGTTAGCATTTTCCAGCAATGCATTTACATTTATTTTGCACGAAGCCTTAAAGCTTCAAAGAGATCCAGACTTACTGTGCAGCTTTGGTACTGAGTTTTGCATTATAATTAATACAAACATTGCATGTTAATATGCTCACATACTGTCTCTCAAGTCCTGTTCTTCCATAAATGCATTCATGCCCTCAATTGTCACCATGATGACAATGATGTGGAGAGGGCCTCATTGTGATTCATTGTGTAGCTAACAGACAAATTTTTTTAAGACATTTCAGGTAAAACCACACATCATCTTTGTTGTGCTGTTAGCGGTAATGCATTTTAAGCTGGCATCTTCACTGCAGGAATTTAGAATAATAAGTGGTCAGATGTTTAGGGTTCAAAAAGTGCTGTAGATAGCACAACGACACAGTCAAACCAGAATGTGGCACTCACACTTTCTTTTGGTTAAGGTTCCAGACTATAGAAGCCTCAAAAATGTCTGTCACATTTCATGCCACTCCAACTCATTAAGATATTTTCAGTCGGGTCAAAGTTTGCCATGATCAGTCAACTGACTCCATTTCCTCTATATGTAACATGGGCCAAAGTGGTAGACTCAAATTTCCCACTCAAATATATGGCTATTCCAGGGCTGCAGATGAATATGCTGTATTACAGAAGAGTTTGGTTCCAGGCTCACCCACCTCACTGAAAATACACCAAGTTTTCCTGAAAAATGCTGTGGACTGGCCCCAGATGAAGAGGAAGCTTTAATCTCTGCAGGGTGTTTATTTTGTCTGTGTTTCATGGTGATCTGGATCCACTCCAGTGTTTGGGAGACTCCACCTGTCTCAACAGAGCTGGTACTGCTCAAGGGTGTGACACATGTGGAGAAACTAAAGTACATGCTGATGTGAGCACTTTAGATAACATAATGCCACGACAAAAGCACACAAAGTTGGGAAGGGAATGTTCAACCGGCACAGTTTAGCAGGGAACATTACTCATACAATGGAAGATAGTTGTGGAGAAAAGATTCAGTCCTCTTATTAATCTGCAACGTCACTAATCTTGTGACGTTATAAATAAAACGAAATAAAAGCTGCAAACATTGTCCAAAAGATTTTTTGGCCTTCTCAGTTTCAAAATGCAGTTTATGTGAAAACACGATTCAACAATAGTGATTATTTAACATTTTTACAGTGGATGAAACAGCTGCTTATTGGGGTCAGACTGAGAAAACAGTGGCCAAAAAAAAAAGGAAACAAAAAAAACTCTTTTCAAAAACAAAACGCTGTTATATCAGAGGAATTGCCAGAGTAGTTTTAAAACTGCCTAAATTCACAGAACAGCACAAAGGTGGAAAGCTGCAGTGTACCTCTGACCAAGAAGGAAAGTCCATCAGACTCTCAGTTTGAGGAATAGACATCTCACAGTTCCACCGCCGCCAGCTTCATTATATAAATGCAATCCATAAGAGCCATATTCTGCTAGATTGTGAAGGAAGTAGTACACTGTAGTAGTAGTACAATAGTACAATAAAGTAGTACAATAAAGAACCTTGAACCCTTGAACCTTGAACCACTGTTGCATGAAATCTTCAGTTTTTAGTCATTTTTATCCACAGTCAGCTGCCATATTTTTCGGACCATAAGGGGCACCAGATTATAAGACGCACTTTCGATGAACGGGTCTGTTTTCATACATAGGGTACCCTGGATTATAAGGCGCATTAAATCAAGAAAAACAGTCAGATAAGTCAAACTTTACTCAACTCATTCTTCTTGCCTCTTCTACTTCCGTACCATTGATTCATTAATGTTGAATTCTCTAGCAGCTGCTCTATCCCCATGTTGTTGCAGTATATTAATGAGTAACCTCGTATCGTGGATGGATTATCTCAGTTGTTCTTCTGACTGAGGTTTGGTCTCTTTACAGCATCCTGCCATGCGATTGCATTTGTCCCTAACCATCGGGAACCCTCATGTTAACTTTTATTGTGTGGAAAAAGTTAGCATTAATCCTCCAGCTTCACTGTGTTTATGTTATGCTAACATAGCTGTGTTGCTAGCGATCACATAGGATAACGTTATATAGCAGCTAGCACAACTTCAGTAACCCTACAAAAGTCACTGCTGTTTAGTTTTCTGTCTTCATTCATGTTAGAAGTGATAGCAGAGATGTACGTTTTATTTTTTTCAGAAATCTCTCAGTCAGAACATGCTATATCATGTTTAGGTGGAAACTAGCGAAAGTATATATATAGATGTATTATATATAAGAGACAAATATTGTTCTTTTAATATGTTGGCATTACTAAATTTGGCTCAATGCTTACATATATGTGTAAAAAGAAAATGTACGAGCTGTGAAAACTGTTTCTGATAAAATGAAGAGTAGACTGATATATGAAATATTCCTTTATTGGGTGAGAAAATCAGACCATGTCATAACTGCTTTAAGTCATACAGAATAGATATCAGAGCCTTAAACAGGCTGACTTCTGTTAAATGGGTCAAACTGGGCAGAAAGTCTACAAACACATAACATCCTTATAGAATATGATGTAACACTATAGATCAACTTACCTCAGAATATATAAAGCATATAAACAATTACAGCAATATGATGCAACAAACACAGCAGTGCTACTAATCCAAAATACTCAAAGCTTCATAGAACTGAAACAAACATTTATTTTTAGCTCCATTCTGCTGCTGATACATACTTTAGGTTTCTGAATATTACACTTGTTGCTGCCTTTCATAGTGTGTAACTTGAAGGCCCTGAGTACTTTCTCCCACACTGAAAACACTGGAATGATAAAATTATTTGAACATTACCTAATAAGACTGATTCAGGACAGACAGTTATGTTAAACTTTCCTAGCAGTCCTTCACAAACAGGGAACAGTCTGTCTATTCTCTCCATCTGTCAGCTGCTGCTGGCTCTTCCTCCTCCTCTTCCTCACACACTGTTGAGTTCGGTGGATCATCAGGGGTGCAAAGCCTCACAGATGATGTGCAGCAGTGGGTCCCTCAGTCTGTCCTCACTCTGGACACTTGCAGTTGTCACACATGGAAATCAAATGTGTGATAAGCTGCAGGATTCAAACACAAGTGTAACTTATAAACACATGTTCATACTTTTATTCCACAATCAGAGAGAAAGAAACAGAGAGAGAGTGCAGGACAGACAGACAGGTGACAGTCTCAGCTGTATACACTGCTACAAACAGGAGGATTTAGTGTTTGTGTTATTACGAGTGCTAAACAAGAAGAGTTCCCAGATGGTGCAGTGGACACATGTGTGAGTGCTGTGATTAAAGCATCTTTCTTTCAGCTTAACGAGTGAACCGTCAGCTCGTTCAAACACACATTAAAGTCCGTTTGGCTCGACACCACCGAACAGAGGCAGCAATATAACATAGCGAACATTAACAGTGCAGTGAATCCTGCTTGTGCCGTGATATTCAGGATTGCAAACTGAGCAGCATCACTGACTTTCAGCCTGTTGTGTTTGTGGATATATGACTGACTTTAATTATCCACAAAATCATCACATTCTCTGTAAGATTAAGGTCGACTATCTAACGGCTAACATTTGCACATAAATAAGTGACATAATATTCAGAACTTACTTTTGAAAGTTTACTCTTTGGCCGCTCCACTTCTTTGAAGTGTCTCCCAGTCCCAGTGCACTTGTTAGCATGTTTTGGTTCGTGCAACTGGTCCGTCCGGTTATTGTCTCCCCAGAAACATTTCCGTTGTCTTTTTTCCTATTTCCGTTGTCTTTTTTCTTATTTCCGTTGTCTTTTTTCCTATTTCCGTTGTGCTTTGTGTGCTTTTGCAGCGTTTTTCTTTTTGCAGCATTTTTCTTTTTGCAGCATTTTTCTTTTTGCAGCATTTTTCTTTTTGCAAGTGCTTTCTGAAGTTGCAGTCCGTTTGGCCTCTCAGGGCCACCGTAACTTTACAGCATCCTGCCATGCGATTGCCTTTGTCCCTAACCCTCACCACGTTAACTTTTATCAAGTGGAAAAAAGTTAGCGTTCATCCTCCAGCTTCACTGTGTTTATGTTATGCTAACATAGCTGTGTCGCTAGCGATCACGTAGCACATCATTATATACCAGCTAGCCCAACTTCAGTAACCCTACAAAAGTCACTGCTGTTTAGTTTTCTGTCTTCATTTATGTTGGAAGTGATAGCAGAGCTGTACGTTTTAATTTTTTCAGAAATCTCTCAGTCAGAACATGCTATATCATGTTTAGGTGGAAACTAGCGAGCTAACTTCCTGCTAACTTCTAACTCCA
>NW_024582514.1:374379-376785 GCF_018398535.1 Haplochromis burtoni
TTAAATTTAATAAATTCTGTTTTCATGGATGCCTGGATGTTAAACACAATTGTTACACCTGGTAAAGCAGCAATGCTGATGATTTTATTAAGGATGAAAGAATTTAGACAGTTTTTAACTCAGTGATGCCACAGTGCTTGTTTGACTTTGGGGCCTGAAGCAGACGGAGTTTTGGACCCGGATTACTCCGAGTCCGCAAGTCTCCTGACTACCGTAGCCGTAATGCTCCGACAATCCATGAAGCGGTGCGGCTTCATAGCTTACCAAAGTCGTACTAAAACATTTTTTGATCGATTTTTGAGTGCTGTGTACCACATAAAATCGGTTCAAGGTCAGTAAGCACAACCAGAATTATACCGGATTATAAGGCGCACTGTCGATTTTTGAGAAAATTAAAGGATTTTAGGTGCGCCTTATAGTGCGGAAAATACATTATTTAAAATTGTTACTTCTAAAATTGTTACAATTTTCAGCCCCTGCTAATGTGATTAATAACACTTTTAACATTACAAACTGGAAGAAGACTGGAACGAAGGTTGTTGAAAATAACCCTCCATACCTGGGTAGATAATATTGCCATCAACAGTTTATGTAAATGTTTATTAGAAATGTTTATTATTTATATAATAAACTATGACTATTACAATGCTTGTGCAAAAGCTGACTTATTTAGTATGCTGTTTATACTGTTTTTATACAAGACAGTATACAGTTGGTATAAAGGCTGAATTCAGTGAATGAAGCTAAGCATCATCACCTTAAATTCAAATTAATCGCTGCTGGATTTACCCTAACACTGACCATGAACACCACAGCTGCTCAACAGAATGGCTGTGGTTCAGGAGTTAGAGCTGGCCATCTACCAATCAGAAGGCTGGGCAAGATACTAATCCTCCAGGTTGTTCTCCGATGAATCCATCAGAGTGTGAATGGGTGAATGAGGCAAGTTGTATGAAGTACTTTGAGTACTCAGAGTAGAAAAGCAATGTATAAGAACAAGTCCATTTACCATTTACCAGTCAAATGCAGTGCATTTCTCTAAATTTGCCACAGTACAGCACTAAACTGTATTCTGATGCAACCTTTGAATAACACAAAGTTCATATACCTTAGTTTGTTTTGCAGGATGTTTCACCAATCTTTGATTTAAAGAACTGGGATATTACATGTAAGCTTTAAATTTCCTCTAAGCAGTCCCTACCTTTAAATATAACTGCTCGTGTCCGGTCTTTCTTACATCTTTCTCCCTCTCTGAGAGAAGTTAGCTCTCATTCTTTTGTCTGCTTGGGAACTACAGCAGCTGGACCTTTAGCTAGCAGATACACTGTGATGATGTTGATGTTTGAAGGCAAACAGTGAATAATAATATCTTCCCTCAGCTTAACTATAAGCTCTTTTTTGGTGCTTGAACTTTACAGAATGTTTTTTTCATTTCACCAATTTTCCCTGTAACCAAATATAATTTTTGCCTTTTTGATGCATTCAATATTTTAAAAATCTGTGATTGCCTTTTGTTGTCTTCTGACTTTGGAGCAAGCGTGTACACTGCTTCATTATACTTAAGTAGATAAACAAAGATGTTATAAAGGTCTGGGAGCATCTTGCAATGTTTATAGCAACAGATAACGGGAAAAACAGTGCAATCAACCATGTAAATAAACAGAGTTGACTGGTGGGAGACGTTTTACATCTTCACAAGAAATTAGATTGTATGTCTTACACCGAAAGTCAAAGTTGTGCTTTTAGTGTTTTAAGTCATCTTTCCCTAATGAATATAATTCCGATGCATGATGCTTATTAGCACCTGTAATCTTTTATATGAAACCCAAACAAAGAGCTTTAGAGTCTATTTAAAATTTTAATTGCTTATTTGTGCAAAGTTAAATCAGCTGCACCAATCAAAGGGTGGCATGTTTTATCTTTTATTTACTCCTGCCCGATAAGTCAATTGAACCAGAAATGAGGCCATGTTTCCAGAAAACAGTTCAATCACAAATGATTTACTTTTTGACAGCAGTTAGATGTCATTAATTTTCTCACCATGCGGTACATCATTTCTCATAAAGATTCAAAATACTCTAAAGAGTTCCCCACAGGAAATCATTTTAGTACTGAAGCACCAGATTATTCCTGTTTACACCTTTACAGGGTTAGAATAACAAGAATGTCCTCCACAGTGTTCGTGGTGTTTCACCCAAAAAGTAGATTTGATGTTGACACGCTTGATAAGCATTTGACAGGCACTGCAGAAGGAGTGAGGGTGCACAGAGACATCCTCCCACATCTTTCACACATGTTAATCATCAAACACAAAATACATGGAAGCCCACGTAGCAACGCACAGACATCAGTTTGTGATTTCCCACAGAAACAACACCATCGTCCCCCATCTCCAGACTGTAGAAG
>NW_024582514.1:376805-378390 GCF_018398535.1 Haplochromis burtoni
ATGATTAGTTCATTACCAGGCTTCTGGAGAACTTCAAGACATGTTGAGGAGGTAATTTAGCCATTTGAATCAGCTGTGTTGGATCAAGGACACATCGAAAACCTGCAGGACACCGGCACTCGAGGCCTGGAGTTGCCCACCCCTGGTATAGTATGATATGTTGTCATATGACATTGCATCATATTTCATTCTGTTACATGGTAATGTGTCTCATTGTGAGGCATCTTACAGTATTGCACTATGTTATCTCATATTGTTTCACATTGCATCATATCTGTGGCAGACAGGTGTGCCAAACTGACAAGTGAGACTTTTTCTTTTTTTACTCCAAGATCCTTTGAATTGAAGATCATTTAACTGGATTTCATGAGTGGGACAACACCGCACACATTCTCTGTCTATATATGAGCCCCCTGCACTGCAAGCTGTTTGTTTTCGTTTTATGCCCCATCCCAGTCCCCTTTTTCAATTCATTCACCTCTCATTAGTGCATGGGGATCTGCAGTCCTCAAGGCATTCACACTATTGAGATCCTGTTTCTCTTTAAACTTTATTCTACCTTATTCTAGTTGCTCCGACCTTTGCTGGTCAACTACTCCCTCAGTTTTCAGCTGATTTCCACATTTAAACTTTAATCTGTTCTGCTCCATGCTAATGCCAGCTCTTTTGGTGCTCATACCTTTCATACTTTTTGAGATATTAAGCTTTTTTATGCCATTTTTTGGCAAACAAAAAAAAATTGCAGTAAACAGTTCAACTTTTTTTTAACTCTTTTCAACACAAATTTCAGCTTTTTCACCTCTTTTCAGCAGAATTTTCCATTTTTCAATACTTTCCAGCACAAATTCCTGCTTCTTTAGCTGTTTTCACTGCAAACTTCAGCTTCTTCACCTCTTTTCAGCAGAAATTCTGCTAATTCACGTCTTTCTTTCTTGACTCTCTTCAGTGTAGTCTTTCAAATAAAGAATTTTTCAGCAGAGTTCAGCTTCTACACAGTGTTTTCAGCGGAGTTCTCCTTCTGCTGTTTTCAGATTCCACTACACCGCATTCACACTGCATTTTTGCAGGAAATGCAACTTTTTCTAGTTTTAATACTGGGAACGTTAAGCCATACTCAAGCCCAAACATTGGTAAATTTCAGAAAAATCACACCGTCATATTTTACACTGTTGACTGTTTCCAAATGTAGCACATGGGGGGAAAGGCGTTCTTCAGACAGAGGATAGAAAATGCAGGTGGAAGTATGTGTGAGTTTATTAGTGATATTATTCAAAACCATGGGCTACACATCCTGCAAACTTTGTACTAAGGGACCGCTAAGTTAAAAAACTGGCTAATTTCAGACACAGCTGAAGTGGGCGTGCGATCTCACATGCCCTTCTGCTCGGTGATGTTCAGAAAAGGTCAGGGCAGCAGCGCATGTGTGAAAAAAGCATTAGACAGACAGACAGAGGTAAAAAAAAAAAGCAGACACACTCCAAAGTTTATATATAGCAAGGTGAAAGGTCATAAGTTGCTGCTTTTTGTATATATCAACATATGCCACAACCTTAGGGACCGGGAATGACACACAACAACACAGGCA
>NW_024582514.1:378410-379645 GCF_018398535.1 Haplochromis burtoni
TAAAATAAACTGAGGATCACCAGCGCTCTTCATAAAATCGTCTCTTTGTAAAAAACTTGTAAACAAGAACAAGAACAGTGCTTCAGTCTTGTTTAGCACAAACCTTAAACAGATGCAAGAACAATCACAGCAGCACTCCGTCAGACCTGCATGGTGGTTTGGCTAGATGAAAGCCACTCTTGAGTAAATGACATATGACAGCCCACTTGGAGATTGCCGAAAGTAACTCAAGAGGCATGAAGACAAAAGATTCTCTGTTATAATAAGCCAATAAAAAAAATCAGCTTTTCTTTAAGCAGAACTCCAAACAGCTGTCTGATACAGACTCCTGCAGTGAATCTTTGTAGAGCACTAATTGGGAGTTTATGGATCGGCAGGAAATCTACCATGTAGCTCCTCTGAAACCCCACGCCGTAACCTGACGTGCATCTCACTACAAATTTAATTACACGTCATATTAATGCAGTCTGCATCTAATGCGATTGGTCTGTTCAGTGTTGTCAATTTGTCCTGTGTGTTTCTAGTGCTGCAGTTTTTGAAGTTATCAGTGACGGTAACAATCATCATCTCACTATAGGAATATTAATCATAGCATCAGTGTAAGGACTCACAAATGCCAGCATATTACTGCAGAAACTATCAGAATACGCAAATGTGATTGGCCCCGAAAACCCCCCCAAAACTGACCACAACAAAGAGCCGGGATTGAGAGGGGAAAAAGTCCCGGCTTTTTATCCCACGTAAACAGCTGACGTTGTAGCATTTATGCTTGTGTTGGTGCATTTTGTTTTAATTACCTTGTGGTCACGTCCAGGTGTTTTTATGTGTCCCACGAGACACAGGAGAAAAAAAATATAATGCCAGGGCTTTTTTTCCCCTTGGAGTGGAGTGGATGCCCACTCTTTGTTGTGGTTAGTTTGTTTTGGGGGGCTGCAGACATATTTGTGCACATCCATTCCGGTAGATTTATCAATCTCCTTCCAGGAATATGCTGAGATTTGTGAGTCCTGATCGGGACTATTTAATGGAGCTGTCAGTAAAACACATAAGAGTTTCAGCCAAACTGACACGACAATTCTCAATGGTTTGACATTTTGAATGTATCGTATCAAATTGTATTGCATTGTATCGTATTGTGTGGTATCATATCATCATATCCTAGTCTATGACATCACATCATATTGTATCACATTAGGTCATATTGCACTGTAGAGCAGCGGTCCCCAACCTTTTTC